>NW_026596095.1:14722615-14745183 GCF_907164565.1 Psammomys obesus | reverse complement strand
GAGCCTCTAACATAGGTACATTTCCTGTGCTGGGAACATCCATAAGAGTAGGGTCATTGGGTTACAGTGACTTCTCGGTTTCCTTTTGAGAATTAGTGGCGGGAGAAACATTGTCATTGATGGCAGGATTTCTCATCCTTTAGGGGCCTGTGTCTCTTATCACACAGGAATACAGAGACTCGTTTGCTTTCACTGATAACGTGAGGGATAATAAGCATCGAAAGTCCTTGGTTTGCGTGATCCTGGGCCATCTGCTGGGGTAGTGTGTGCAGTGAGCAGTCCTGACAAACTAGGACTGTGCTAACATGAATTCACCAAGATCTGCATGCTTGAACTCAAGCCACACAAATAGGCTTCCACTGTTGCCCTTTGTGCCCACTGTCACGCATTTGGCGAGAGGAACTGGCATGGTGGCATGTGGCGCTTAGCTGCTGCTTTTGCTGTAGATTAGAAAGTCCTTTGCTTAAATCCAGGAGACTTGGCTCTTCTGCTTAATATCATGACATAGCAGCAGAACAGTTCTGTGGCTTAGAGGTGAGAAATGTTGATACTGAACCATACTCTGAGACCAAATAACTTTCTCTCCATGTGTAGATGAAATAAGGTATCAGGTACATCAGGTGTTGAACATACCCTCTTCATCTTATTTTCCATTAGGAATAATTTTATCTGATATGCTTCCATTGCTCTTTTGAACAAATAATTTGGACTTAAAGTATATTAATTATATTAAGAAAGAAAATCCAAACTCCTATATGTATACATGTATCCATATCCATGTTTACTCAATAAAATGCCTTAAGAGTTTGAATTTAAAATGTTCTCTATTTTTGATGTTACCTTAAGTTCATTAAGTAAATTAAATATACTCCCCAATTTTAATATCAATTAATGCACTTTCTAAGTTGGCAGCATATTAATAAATAGAAAATACGATGATTACCTCATTCATGGAAATATTAAATAAACATTTCATAGTTAATGCCCAAAATAGCATTAAGTAAAATAAAATAAATCTATTTCAGACCAAGTTCAGGTCATCTTAAACTAATTATATGACAGATCAAAGGTTATTAGTTTTATATTTTAGGTGTCATTTTAGGAGGAAATTATCTCTCAACAGTAAATTCTCTATTCATGAGTGATTAATAATACTAAGGGAGTTAGTTTGAAAAGTTTTAACCAGTCTAGCATATTTCTTCTAGTGGCCACCTATTCCCTAATGTCTCATCTTAAAAGAATATTTATTTATCTGAGATATGATATCATAAGCAATAGGTTCAAAGACAAGTTCTGTAGCTTTGGGGAAGTTATTTCAGTTCAGAAAGTGGCATTTCTTTACACTGTAAACACTATAAAAACATATTCAATCTTTCTTTCCCAGAGATTCAGTGAATGGTAAACTGTGATTTAGGAAACTTAATCATGATTTTATAAGGTTCCTACAGTCTAATTACAACTACTGTACATAATCAATGAAGAAATTATAACTGACTTCCACAAAACTATGGGACTGATTGTTTCAGTTTTATCACTCAGATTTAACCAGTTGTAAAGTAAATGTTGTTGCCTGTGGTTGATGCATCATCATCATATTAGTATTATTAATAAATGTACATTAATTACAAGTTGTAAATTAACATGAGCAATATCAATTAAGGAGTTATTGTGCATCAAGTTTTGTGCCCTGGGTTTTATGTGTCATGTTTTATCAATCAGCTGAGATAAAACCTTGTGAAATTTCAGGTTTACTGAGTTTACTGACAAAGAAAATGAATCCATGATGCTGAAGTGATTGGGGTCCTCCACATCTGTGTGTCATATCCAAATTTTACCCGCCACAGGACATCTTGAGTACATATTTGAGCTGCCTTTCACAGTAGGCAGTGGTAGGATCCTTTATCCTGAAGCTTGGACCTAACTAATAATTTACCATTATTAATAAAAAAGATTATTTATTTATTTATTTATTTGTACTCAGATTAATGTAATGGGTAAAGGAATTCCTAAATTAAAAAAAAAAAACATCATCAGAAATTCTACTATAGTTACGAAGAATTCTACTAAAATTCAAATAAAATGTAGAACTGAATATAATTTAAAAATACATATGAGAATGGCAGCGACAGCCATTGAAGCCAAAGTTTCCCTGTCTCTAATTATGTGACATTCACATACTATGGTGTTGTGACAAAGACAAGAAAGAATATCCTCTGTTTTTCTTCTAAGCCAGGCTTCCTGGGAACATTATGACACACCATATAAAAATTAGGGCTCTCTGTATCATGTTGTATTTCTCAATGAAAGACAATTTGGGCTGTACCAGCGTTCCAAAAATATCACATGTGTTGGTGTGCTAACAGTCCTTAAACTGAAATTAGGATCAGATTTTCTTCAGAAAGTCAGATGGGTCTTATAACTATCATGTGAACTTTGAAATTTAATTTAAAATACACCTTAGTTTGTAATAATTTAAAGAAACTGGAGGGCTGGGGACATCTGAGCTTTGTGATGAATTAGGGACTTAAAGAACATGGGGGAAATTAACAACTTCGGCCCACGAAAACTCCCTAAAAACTTCAAGCTTTCATTTTTCTTTTCCTGATGAGTGTAATTATGGTCATTAATTTGTTTTTTTTTTTAAATCTGGACTAGAATTTATTAGTCTTCTTAGTTTTCCTCTATTAAGAAGACAATTAACCCTAACATTCACTCCATTGCTGAAACTCATAAATATGTTTCCTTTAAAATATTTACTTAGTAATTGTGTCTGAACTGATAATTTACTGTTATAAACAAGGCTAGCAAGCATGTAGTAAAAATAAACTCTGAAACTAAAATCCATAAATATTTATAGCTAGCTTAAATATCAATCAAAGCCCCACTAGGTTCACATACTTTTACCATTTATCAAATTCATTGATTTCACTACGGTGACTTCAAAATAAAGGGCTATTGCCTGGCACCCCTTGAATGAAATCTTATACATCTCACCAAAGATCAACAGTTTTTAAAATGCCCTGATTTAGGATTTGGAATCGCTGCCAGCAACTTTTAGCAGTGAAGACCCAAATTTATCACTTTAACCCTATGTTTTCTTTCTCCAAAGCAGAGTGCAATCTTAAAACAGCATTTTAGGGTAATATTAATGCCTCTATAATAGCAAGCCTTCAGCTTCAAGACAACATACTCAACAATCACTTCAGCAGATGTTTTCTTAGTGTGATTCAGACAATTTTTGGAAGTCAGATTAGAAATATGGGTGCCAGAACCCATTCTCTCTTCTCTCTCTCTCTCTCTCTCTCTCTCTCTCTCTTTTCGACTAAGGGACCCTGGGTGATCTACTTCCTCATGACTGAATTTATCATAACAGCCTGAAGTCAGGGTTGTAGGTGACTAGAGGACATGTTTGAAAAAATCCTAGTAGAATCAAAATTCCACAAATATGATTTTGAATATGACAAATTAGAATAATGCAGCCATCTCATCTTCACCCTTCACATACCTGTTAGCAGAAGCAGTAGTATTTTCATAGGCAGCACAGAATCTTAAATGGCATGTGTGTAGCCTGTGCCCCCAGAGAGGAAAGCTTATACTTAATTGTAATTTGGTAACAGTTACTATTTACCTGGCTTCTGCTAAACTAAAATATTTTTCTGCAACTAAAATCTTTCTCCCAAATGCCATTAGGATCCATCTGGTTTGGACCTGAAAAATTCCAGGAACAGCAATACTAGTCTTGGAATTAATAAGAGCAATTAAAAATAATTGAATTCATGGAATTATTGAACTATGGCATATACAATAGTTCTATGACTAGTTAAATTACACACAAACTTACTTGTAAAATATAGCTAAATAGCAATATGGTTTGTCATAGTTCGCTTTCTACTGCTGTGATAGCACTGGCCCCAATGGGCTGGGCCCTCCCACATCAAACATTGATTAAGGAAATGCCATATCGGTTTGCCAGCAGATCCATCTGATGGGGGCATCTTCTCAGTTGAAATTCCCTCTTCCTAGATAACCCTATCTTGTGTCGTTAACAAAAACTAACCAGGATACATCTTTAATAGAAAACAAAGGCTTCCTCCCCTATATTAGATGATGTTAATTCAAATTTGAAATAAGTACGGTCTGTCTAATCTTTTGAATTTCAGCATTGATATTTATTCAGTAGTAGGCAATTTTTAGCAGACATTCATTAAGTACTCCTCCAAAGCACTAAAAAGTTTTGACTGTATTTGCGCCTACTGGAACTAAGGAAGAGGTTTGAAATGTGATGACTCTTTCATTTTGGAAAGAGGGTAGGGGTGACCTTATTCAAATTGTTTCTGTGGCTGTGCTTTTAAGTACTGTCTGCATGATTTAGATTGGAATGGAACACTTTATATTCTGGGAATTCTCTTGAGTCCTCTTCCTGTGACCAAAGGACACGGGTTGATTGTGATGCTTGATTTCCCAGCAGCCACCCATTTCCCTAACTCGCTTCAGCTGTCATAAGCACAGCATTCTTTTCTTCCAATCCGATATCAGGCACAGCACTTGTTCATCTGTTTATTCAAGTACATTTTTGGTGCCGAGGATGCTGTAGGTCAGAAAGAAGTAAGACCTCTGCTGTCTTGAAGTTTACAATCTGAACCCTCAAATGAGAGTAACAAGAGCAAGGGAGTTAGTAAGAGAATGGCTTCCATAGATTCAAAGATTTGACTTCTTGGTCCTCAGTTGGTAGACATCAATTGGTAGGGAAGGATTATGAAGTGTGGCCTTATTGGAGGTGGTATGACATTAGGAACCGGCTTTAAGATGTCAAAAGACTTGCATCATTCCCAGTGCCCTCTTTCTGCTTCCTTTCTATGGAGGATGAAATGTGCTCTCAGCTGAGAAATGCCTTCACTCAACCGTCATTGACTCTAACCCTCTGAAATCACGAGCCCAAAGAAATACTTTCCTTTAAAGATGTCTGGGTCATGTTTTTGTTGTTGTTGTTGTTGTTTTGTTTTGGTTTTTTTCCCCACAGCAATAGAAAAGTAACTAATGCATATTGAAAGAGGAAAAGCAGTAAAGTGAGCCAGGTAGGCTGGCACACGCCTTTAATCTCAGCACTTGGGAGACAGAGGCAAGTGGATATCGTTGAATTCAGAGCCAACTAGAAATACATAAAAAGACCCATATTAAAAAAGGGAAAGAAGTAAAAGAATAAACAAAATAAACAAAAGCAGTAAAAAAGATGCGGAGAAGAGGCATACACCAGGAGAGGAAAGAATGGAAGGAGAGTAGTGTGTCATGGCTGGCAAGATGGTCCAATGAATAACCAACAGAGCCGAGCATGAACCCATGCACTGTTCTCAAAGAATGCATTGCTCAAGTCTTGATAAAGAGCCCCCTACTCTCAGAGGACACATGGCACTAGTCTTACTGAGAGAGTGCCACAGAACATGGTGATGTGTGCACGGACCAGCAGAGAGGTCAGCCTGCCTGAAATCAAATGGGTTTGGGGAGAGGAGTAGGCTACACCAGACAATGTTAGCATTTGTAGGTTATTTCTTGTAGGTTATTTTTAAGAAATAACCTTTGGCTTTGGTTCTAAATAAGAAGAAAAGTGATTAGAGATTAAAAAAAAAAAGAAGAAGTGATAGAAACTGGCTTTACTAAGGTTCGGTAGTTGCACCCACACGGAAGGGAGCGAGGACAGCCTTGGGAAAGATCTGAAATTACTTTAGGTGAGACATGAGGTATTCTACACTAGAGAGCCAGGCAGAAATGGTGAGCCTTGTTTGGCTTCCAGGTAGAATTTAGAGGCAGAGTTGTTTGTTGATGGCTGTGGGGGTGTCTACAAACACCACGGGCAGGTAGAGTGTTGACCCACGTGGGTCAACATAAGAGTCTTGGGGAGCCAGGTGTGGCCTGATCTTACTAACATGGCAGAGGTCACCAGGCTACTAACCTCATCCATTCCCAGCCTCCTGGGCAGAAAACAGGTTACACATGTCTTCCTTTCAAGAGATAGCCCTGCGTTGTTAACATTCCTGCTTTCCCTAGTGCTTATCTGTGAGTGCAAGGACCATGTGCCCATCTACAAATGGATTTGACACAGGATGATGGCAGAAAGGAGGGTGAAAAATGAAGTTTGGAGTTGCCATGAGAAAAGTGAGGGTTAATTTTTCATGAACTAGGATGCAGAGGTCTGTGTGGTGAGAAGTTTGAAGGAGTATTGGAGGCAGTTTTGAATATTTCAAGTTTGTCTATGTGGTATCCAACGTTAGGTAGTCACACACATGAGTATGGAGTTCAGAAAAGAAGCTTTGGCCAGAGATAGAAACTTCAGATCAGTCAGGGCATAGACCAAACCGGGGAACTGGATGAGATTATCAAAAGGGTATTTACGAGTATCTGTGGACAGTAGAAGGTGTTTGAAAGCCAAACCTTAGGACACACCTAGGGAGTGAGAATGGGAAAGAGTGGGCAAAGATGTAGAAGGGAAACGTGGAGAAATTTATGTTTTGGAAGCCAAATAAAAATGTTATTTTCATTTGATGGCCAACTTTGAAAATACTGATGACCAAATAAGCCAGGAAACTGAATAATATCTGGGGCGTTGTGGTAGGAAGAAATGATTTCATGAGAGTAATTTCAATGGAGGGTGTAGTGAAGTCAGATGAAGTTCATTCAATGGCCAGGCCAAATATTCCTTCAAGGACCTTTTCTATAAAGCACGAAAGAGACAAGGGAGTAGCTGGAAGAAGAAATGAGCTCAAGAGAGGTATTTCTCTTTGTATGAAAAAAGCCATAGCATATTTGTTTCATAATTGAAAAAGGTCAGCCAGGAAAGAAAATAAATCAACAATTTAAGGAAGAGACAGGTGGAAACTAAAGAGATAGAAGAAGAGCCAAAGGTTCCTTCACTAGCTGGTGACGTGATCAGGTCTCCTTGTGGAGCTCCTGCAGGCCCCGCCCCCAGGTCTTTCTATCTCCCCCTACTTTCATAAGACTTCCTGTACTCTGCTTAAAGTTTAGCTATGAGTTTCAGCATCTGCTTTAATACCCTGATGGATAGAGTCTCTCAGAGGCCCTTTGTGGTAGGCTCCTGTCCTGTTCCCTGTTTTCCGATGTCCATCCTGTTTGCCTTTCTGAGTGAGGATTGAGCAACTTCCTTAGGGTCCTCCTTCTTACTTAGCTTCTTTAGATATACAGATTTTAGTATGTTTATACTCTATTGTATGTCTAATATCCACTTATGAGTGAGTATATACCATGTGTGTCTTTTTGCTTCTGGGATACCTCACTTAGGATGATCTTTTCTAGGTCCCACCATTTGCCTGCAAATTTCATGATTTCCTTGTTTTTAATTGCTGAGTAGTGTTGTGCATGGATTTTTAATGATTCTAACGTAGTATGCCTGTGTGTTCTTCCGAAGTCAGGTTCAGGCAGAAGATGTCATTTCTTGTGACTGGGAATGTGGTTTAAGCAAGTATTCATGGCTAAGCTGGAGAAATGCAAGTGAACTTAGGATACATGGAAGGAAACGTACATGACAATATTCCCAAGAACGTGCAGAGAAATTGTTCTGAGTCGAGACAAGATGACCCTGGGGTTAACAAATGAATGGATTCTAGATATCAGAGGTGGGAGTATTGCTGTCATTGGATGGATGATGGTCAAGGGATCAAAGGAAAGGTCTCATCTTTTGTAATGGCAAGGGACTAGGATGTGATCTTGGAGTGAGTACACAAGGTAAAGGAAAAGATGTATCATCAGCAGAGAAGAATTCTGGAGTCTTAAATATTTTGGTAACCTCATGAATGATTAAGTGGGAGAGCATGACAATGAAGCAAAGTTATACTCTTCGGAGGAGAAGGAATGGGAACTGAGGACACAGGCTGAACACAGCAGGAGGCTTATGAAGAAGGAAGAAGAGTTTGGAAGATAGGATAGAATAATGAGTAAGCACACTGAGCACAGAAGGTAGTGAGTAAGCATCCATAGCTCCAGGTAGCAGCAAGAAAGCTGTGTCATCAGGCTTCAGCTAGAACAAGATTTAGAGGAATATTCAGGGAAGACACTTAGCACAGAGAGATGCTACTGGTCAGGCCACTCATGTGTTAAAGAGCTTGGTATAATTTTTTTCAGGAGTGGGAAATCTTAAGAGACAGAATCAGATAGATCTATAGATCCACCTTGATCTTTGATCAAATGTGTTCTCAACACGCTTCTTGTGGGTGAGGTATGAGGTGGTGAGGCTGCCTCTCCTGTTCTTCATCTTCTATCCTTGGTTGTTTTGTTTGTGCCATTAGAAGCCACCTAGTCCTTTAGTAGTAGCTGAGATTTTGCTCACTTGTATTCGACATTCTTGTTCTTTTTTCCTGACCACTTAAATCTTTTTTTCCATTCTGAAGAAGTTTCCTCTTTCCTCCCTCTCTTTACTTCTTTTCTCTCCAAAGGTAGAACAGAGCACCCCAATTTTAGCCTTTAGTCTCCTCGAATAAGAAGTGTAACAGAAAAAGTTTGTTTTAAATGCTAACTACTTGTGGGGGAGCAATTCCTAAGAATTAAAGAAATGCATATATTAAAGATAATTTAGCAGTTTCATATTAGAAATAGCCATCACACTGGCAATGAACATGATCCAGAGCTAAATCTGTCTGTCTGTCTGTCTCTGTCTTTCTGTCTCTCTCTGTGTGTGAATTTCTATCTAATCTCCACAGTCAAGGTCATAATTTCTTTTCCTAGAGGAGACTGTCTGTGGCATGATGGGCTGTTGTAGGTAATGTATCCTGTGTGTGGTGAGGTGATAAGCACAGCATAGACAATTGTCTTTTGTCCCATACTCTGCTCCTTTTCAGCCTTCTCCACCAGAAATGAAAATCTTCAAGGATAGGATAAGAGGTCATAGGACACACCTTGGAGTAGATGGATGGACATATGCCTGTGTGTGTTTATGTCCACACACACCCTACAGAAATTCTTTGTTTAGGGTGCTGGGTGGTGGCTGGCCCTTCAACCTTACTGGATGTGCAGTCATTGGTGGGCTGAGTGAAGGGTGTCCCCACCCCTGAGGAAAAGACTTGTTAGAGAATTCATGGCATAATAGTTCCTTAGAGAAATAAGGGAAAGTATGTAATTGTGCCCATGAAAGCTGAGGAGAAAAAAGGGAGGAAACAAGAGCATGTTATGAGGCCTTTGGGAATGAAGTCTTTCATCTAAAACAGCAAAGAGTTTCTCAAAGGATGTTCCTCAAGTTTCTTAGAGTTAGCCATTTGGATATAAGCACTCAATACTTCTAAATGACCTAGAACTGATGCATAATACGTAGCCAATTAATATTCAGTAAACAATTGAACACTGTGTGTTAGACCAATTGTTTAACTCGTTCTGAATGGTAAATTAGATGTCCGTGGAGTGGGAATCAATAATTGCTATGGTCTCAAATGCTATGGACCTTTACTGCATGCACGCGACATATTCATGACAGTATCGTACACAACATTATTGTTCACAGCATACTGCTCTACTCTAAAGGAAGAATGCCAGGCCTCTACTGCGTGACACAACAACCTGTCACACTGAAGTCACTTCCACTCGGGAGAACAAGTCATGACTATGTAATGGTTGAAGTTAGATGGACTCTCATTAACAAAAGGGGCTAGGTGCAAACGGTGGTTGCACTTACTCTAGAATTACTGATGTACAGATTCCAGACAAACGCAATACACTTACCCCTGACTTTTACTAAAAACACTCTAAATAAATATACTAATTTCCAGACAAATTGTTGTTCTGCTGAACACGATAAAAATTCTTATCCTTAGGAAGGTTCTAGGCAGATACATACACTGTCTGTTATTGTCAACCTTGATAAATACTTCTTAAAGAGAGAAAACCCAGGCGTTCAGTTCCCTTCTTTTAAACACTTTGTTTGATGTACTAAAACAGTGACACACATATAAGACCTTGTCTAATGGATTATGTCTGTAAAAAGGAACAGTGTAACATGCAGAAGAAAGAACGAGAAAGGCTACATATTAGAGGACGAGGAAGGATGAGTTATGAAGGATGACAAAAAGCTAGTTGTTTCCTAGTATCAATTCGGTCATGGAGTTTCCATTTTTAGTGAGAACAAGTGAATAAAGTATATTCAACAGTGAAAGGATACAATTAAAGCGAAGCCCCACAGCCCCCATTCTGAAGGCCTATTCTCACTGTGTAGATGTTCGCTAATTTGTACAGACTGGTTCCGGTTAGATTTGGTATGTGGTGTTTTTATTTATTTGCATGCTTTTTTAAATAACGAAGTTTATAAAATTAAAAAAAAAAAAGGGGGAAAAAAAAGGGGGAAGCAGTGTGTCATTAATTACCTTCGGACCTTTGAACCACAGCCCTTAGTTACAGTGAGGAAGTGACAGCCATGACAATGCCGTTCTTTCGTCTTTACTTTTAAGTGAAAACCGGCTAAGCTTGGTATTCATTAAGTACCATAGAATTCCATAATTCAGTTTAATAATATTTTTATCACTTCGGCACATTTGAGCCTTGTAATTCTAAAAGCTTAAGAAATAATTTTCAGAGTCTGAGCGAGTTCTCACTAATTAGAATTGCAAATAGTGACCGTGAGAGGCTGAGTTCTAGAGAGTAGCATAGGATTACAGCAGGGAAGGGCAGCCCACATTTGGTTTCTCACCCCGTGTCACTGAGCGGTTCATCTTTTATAAGCTTAATTTTAAGATTAGCTGAATTAATACAATTGTGTGCTTAACACAAGGCTTGAATAATAAGAAAAACCCATAGTAAGCTTTAGCTATTATTTACATAGTATGTTCCCTTTAAGCTGAACTTTAAAATTGCATTAAAACATGGCAATTATAAGTAGATAAAGCAGTTTTTCTTTGAGATTTATGTGAATATTTTACTTTAATGCATATAGAGTTAGTCAACAAACAATCTATTTATAAAAAAATAATTTAACCGCAGGAGTGAGACTGTGTGAAAATGGCCTGGAAATGAAGAGAGTTCAAGTTTTCAGTGTCAAACATCAGCTCTCTGAGTTACCGAGTAGGTGCCTACTGATGGAACCAGGCTTGTGTCACATGCTTGCTCCCAGGGTTCCATTGGATTCAGTATACGTTAAAAAAGAAATCATTTTGTCTAGATAAATGTATTTATTAGTAAAAATATTCTTGAATAAAAAATTCCCAACTCAGCTCATCATAATAGAAACTATCATTGTCCTCCAAGAAAGCTTGCTCAGCCCAGACAAGGCACCTTTGTCATAGCTGAAGGCATCAGAGCCAAGATTCTCCATCGTTGTCCTTCAACATGACTATTTCCTCTGAACTTTCCCTTGAACTCAATATATTTTGACTGCTTCCCTTTAAACATTTATATTTCACTATAGTTAAAGAACTTACATACATTAGTTGGGCTTCTCTGATGTGTAAAAGCCAGAGTAGAGGGCCTGTAGGATTTAGAAAGCAGATTATTCAGAGATGTGAAAATGAAATTATTGACAAGTTTATGTAGCACCTAAGATTTTTATTACTTAATCACTACATTTATAGGGTACCCAGGGACAGAAACTATGCTATATTGTCTTCTTCCCATTAAACTTCTATTAAATAGTAGCTAGCACTTTGCTTACTATTGGGTTTTCATTGCTCCTCATCCACTATTTCTTTCCCTGACTTCATGAACTATTTGCCCACTGACTGCATTTCCATACCTATATGAAACCACAAAGAGAATAAATAGTAATTTTTATTACAGAGTGTTAATTACACTTCTGACCTAAACACAAAATCAATAGACTTGTCCATTTTGAAATGACAGATCTATGAAGATAGATATAATTTCCACAGTCATGTTATTATTTGTCAGAGAAATAGTGGCACCTTAAAGGAACCACATGCATGTATGTGGCTTTTTCAGGGAATCAGAAGGCTCTTCTCATCTAACCACTTGGTAGAGGTGTATTTAGGCGTTTTAAAATGGCATAGAGAAATAGCAGTATTCTAACATGGTAGTATCAGAAGTGACAGCTCTCTTGGTGATCAAAGGGCTGCAGAACCCAGTGACTTAAAATAAGACCTTACTGGGTATTTGTTGATTGTTTTAAAAAAAAAAACTCAGTCCATTTTACTTTATCAACATCGATATACATGAAACCATTATCAATGATTTATCCTCAGAATACTCCTTCACTGTGCCTGTTCAATATGACTGAAAGATACTCAAACTATTGCTAGAAAGAAAAGTGTACTGGATGCAGTAAAAGTGACTAGTAAATAAGTAACTGTTGAAGTGAATCTATACCTTGAGGTGATGTGTTCAAGTCACGTTTCAAATCTCCCCTTATAAGTTCAACAGGATCCTTAACTGCATTGTGTTGCTGTAAATTAAAATGACGTTGGGCTATATAATGTTTGTTATTATGCCTATAATTATTGTGATGGTATTATTTAACCCGCTATCACAATTCATAAGACATAGACACCTGTTAAATTTTGTAATTGCCTTATTTACCTTGGGCTGAGGCGATATACCTATGATATTTCAGTACCCTCACCCTCCACTTCCCAGCCCCCATCCAAAGCCATCTGCCTTAACCATCCCTATCTGGGCTACCTTCTATCCATAATCTTATAAATATTTGCTTGTACTATTCATCTGGGCCTTTCCATGCCATTATTGGAGTCCTTCCTCCCTTCCCACATGGTTCCTTCTCCATGCTAACCTATCGTGGCCTCCTCTCTCCTCTTCTCTTCTTGTCTGTCCATCTGTTTCCCATGATTCTCCAGTTCCCAATGTCCAAGAACCTTAGCCATGCCTATTCTATTCTGTCCTGCCCAAGTTTTTAGGCCTTTTAATCAACCAATTAGAAATGATGTCTTAGGAAGGTTTACACAAGGACAGATGTATCTGGGCAATAACCAGGTTTTGAGGGCCAGTAATTAGTATCAAAATACAAGCATCAGAGGGCCCTCCAACAGTATTGCCACTGAATCCACACAGCTGCTCAGATTATACACAAGTGTCTGCTTTTTACATCTAAACTAATATTTAATGCTAATATTTAACTATTATGGTTCTCTGACTCCAGCATCATAAGACTTAGTCTCTTGTCTGGTGTACTGGGCCATCTCTAGTTAAGAATGGACTATTATTGCCCTTGCTAGGGTTTTTAATGCTACAGTAAGAGAGAGCAATCTCTTAATGCCTTTGTATTTAGAACCATTTTATTCTTTGCACATTTAGAATATCACCCAATCATTCTTAGATGAATATTCTTGTATAATAAATTATATAGCAGCTGGGAAGAGGGCTTGGTGATTAAGAACACTTGCTGCTCTTACAGAGGGTAAGTGTTCAGTCCCCAGTATCCACGTCAGGCAACCTAGAACTGCTTGTAACTTCTATTCCAGAGACTCTGATGCCCTCTTCTGGTCTCTAGAGACACATCACACACACACACACACACACACACACACACACACACACACACAAAGAAAGAGAGACATGGTGTACACACATAGACACACAAACATATAAAATTTTTAAAATCTTTAACATAAAGTATAGAAAATCAGTACTTCTTGAGCATAAGTGTTCATATAGCAAAAGTGTTTATATTCCATTACCAAAACTAATTATTCCAACCTTTAGATTATTAATGACATAACATTTTGTAGACTGCTTGGTATAAATGATTTCTATAAATGAGGGTATTTCAGTTTGTGTGTGGAAAACTTAATTATTCATTGTCAATTGCCTCCACTGACTCATTAAAGATAATATCAGAGAGCACCAAAATGCATTAATATCACATAAAGGAATGAAAATAAAGCAATTTCCACTTGGAATTAGTTTAAACAAGAGCAAACCCAAATTTGAATTCTCCACACTGTCTCCTTGCCGTCTGTCCATTGGTAGCGGTGATTATTGTCATACCTTCTCTGTGTGTCTTGTCAGTCTGTCTCTGTTTCCTGGTTTAGGTGTCTGAAGTCTGCCATTCTGCCTCTAACAAAACGCTTTGTGCTGTATTTACTGAATAGCACAGAAAGCGTGTTCTGGAAAAGGGAGGCAGGGCTCTCTATAGAAGTCTTTAACAGATTTTTTTCCAGGGAAGCAGTTATTTCATTGACCCCAGCTGGCCCTGACTGGCAGTCATCATTGAGAAGAGAAGTTTCTAAGCTACAGCCACGTGTTAGATGAAACATTTGTGGTGGATATTTGTTTTGAGGTTGCTTTCATCATGCTGGCTGCTTTCAGCAAATGATTACCACAACATGCATACACACATACATATATACATACATACACACATACATACTAACATGCATACATCATACTGGGTTGGAGGCATAAAGAGTACATAATCTAAAATTTGCATGGGGAATCCAAGGCATAGTAATGTTAGTTACGTCGTTCTCTCTTTTTTCCTTTCTAACTGAAAATTTTTATTTTTATGTTATTTACAATTTATTCACTTTGTATCCCAGACTGTATACATCCCTCATTCCCTTCCAATCCCACCTCCCTCCCTCATCATTTCCCATGCCCCTCTCCAAGTCCACTGATAGGGGAGGTCCTCCTCCCCTTCCATCTGACCCTAACTTATCAGGTCTCATCAGGACTGGCTGCATTGTCTTCCTCTGTGGCTTAGCAAGGCTCTCCCCTCTCAGAGGGGAGGTGATCAAAGAGCCAGCCACTGAGTTCATGTCAGAGACAGTCCCTGTTCCCCTTACTAGGAATACTGAGCTGCCATGGGCTACATCTGAGCAGGGGTTCTAGGTTATACCCATGAATGATCCTTGGCTGAAGTATCAGTCTCAGAAAAGACTCCTGTGCCCAATTTTTTTGGTTCTATTGTTCTCCTTGTGGAGTTCCTGTCCTTTCCAGGTATCCCTGCACTCTGCCCAAAGTTTGGTTATGAGTATCAGCATCTGCTTTGATACAGTGCTGGGTAGAGTCTTTCAGAGGCCCTCTGTGGTAGGCTCTGTCCTGTTCCCTGTTTTCTCTTTCTTTAAATGTCCATCCAGTTTGTCTTTCTGAGTAAGGATTGATCATCTTACCCAGGGTCCTCCTGCTTTGCTTCTTTAGGTGTACAGCTATTGGTAGGTTTATCCTATATTATATGTCTAATATCCACTTATAAGTGAGTATATACTGAGTGTGTCTTTCTGCTCCTGGGATACCTCACTCAGGATGATCTTTTCTAGATCCCACCATTTGCCTGCAAATTTTATGACTTCTTTGTTTTTAATTGCTGAGTAATATTCCATTGTGTAAATGTACCACAATTTCTGTATCCATTCCTCAGTTGAGGGAACATCTGTGTTGTTTCCAGGTTCTGACTATTACAAATAAAGCTGCTATGAACATGGTTGAGCAAATGTCCTTGTTGTATAATTGAGCATATTTTGGATATATGCTGGATCTTGAGGAAGCACTATTCCTAATTTACATTGTTCTCTTAAAGGCAGGTTAAACATACGCAGGCGAATTGAGTCCATTGATGTTGAGGGAGATTAATGACCAGTGGCTGTTAGATCCTTTGATATTGATGTTGGCTATGGTAGTGTGTCTGTGTGTTTGGCTACTTTTGGTTTTGCTGTAGTGAGGTTATTTATTTTCCGTGTTTCTTGAAAGTAGTTAGTTTTCTTGGGTTGTATTTTTCCTTTTAGTATCTTCTGCAGTGCTGGATTTGTGTGTAGGTATTGTTGAAATTTTTTTTTGTTGTTGGTTGAATATCTTGTGTTCTCCGTCTATGAGGACTGAGAGTTTTGCTAGGTACAGTAGACTAGGCTGACATCTGTGTTCTCTTAGGGTCTGCATGATATCCGTTCAGGCTCTTCTGGCTTTCATAGTTTCTGTTGAGAAGTCAGGTGTGATTCTGATGGGTTTGCCATTATATGTTACTTGGCCTTTTTCCCTTGCAGCTTTTAGTATTTTTTCTTTGTTCTGTATACTTACTGTTTAGGTTATTATGTGATGGGAGGATTTTCTTTTCTGGTCTAATTTATTAGGTGTTCTGTAGGCCTCTTGTATTCCTATAGGCCTCCCCTTTAAGTTGGGGAAATTTTCTTCAATGATTTTGTTGAAAAAATATCTGGGCCTTGAAGGAGGGAATCTTCTTTTTCCTCTATTCCTATTATTCTTAGGTTTTGTCTTTTCATGTTGTCTTGGATTTCTTAGATGGTTTGTGTCAGGAATTTTTTAGATTTATTATTTTCTTTGACAGATACATTGATCTCTTCCATTGTATCTTCCACACCTGAGATTCTTTCTTCCATCTCTTGTAGTCTGTTGGTTATGCTTACCTCTGTAGTTCCTGTTTTCTTTCCTAGGTTCTCTCTCTGCATGATTTCCTCCAGTTGTGTTTTCTTTAATTCTTCCAATTTTATCTTCAGATCTTGAACCATTCTGTTGATTTCCTTCACCTGTCTGACTGTATTTTCCTGTTTTTCCTTCAATTCCTTCAGCTGTTTCTTTGAACATTCCTCTGTTTCTTTTATTTCTTTCAGTGATTTAATCATTTCCTCCCTGAACACCACAAGCTGTTTGGCTGTATCTTCCTGTATTTCTTTACGGATGACTATAATCTGTCTTATTATATCTTCCCCTAAATCTTTACTCATTTTATTTGCTTCCTCCATTAACCTCTTCATAAGCATAGATGTAAGGTCTTCTTCTTGAATTTCACTTATGTTAGGGTGTCCAGGGCTACTTGTCCCTGGATAACTGGGTTCTGGGGATGCCATATTGCTTTGTCTTTTGTTGGTTGTGATTTTTCGCTGGCCATCTCTCTGTCTCCGGTGTTGTCTGTTAATTTCTGGTGCCTGCTGGGTCCTGGGGTGGGTAGAATCCACTTGGCGGGGTTCTGAAGTTCTCCTATGCCTTTTGGGTATGGTCAACTTTATCACCCTGCACAAAATTAAAGTCCAAGTAGATCAAAGACCTCAACATAAAACCAGACACACTAAACCGCTTAGAAAAAAAAGTAGGTAAGAGCCTTGAACTCATTGACACAGGAGACAACTTCCTGAACAGAACACCAACAGCACAGGCTCTAAGATCAACAATAAAAAAATGGGACCTCATGAAACTGAAAAGCTTCTGTAAAGCAAAGGACACTGTCTTCAGAACAAAACGACAGCCTACAGATTGGGAAAGGATCTTCACCAACCCTATATCTGACAAAGGGATAACATCCAGTATATATAAAGAACTAAAGAAGTCAAACAGCAAAAAAATCAAGTAATCCAATTAAAAAATGGAGTATAGAGCTAAACAGAGAATTCTTAATAGAGGAATATCGAATGGCAGAAAAACACTTAAATGCTCAACCTCATTAGCCATCAGGGAAATGCAAATTAAAACAACCCTAAGATTTCACCTTACACCCATCAGATTGGCTAAGATAAAAACCTCAAGAGACAACACATGCTGGAGAGGTTGTGGAGAAAGGGGAACCCTCCTCTACTGCTGGTGGGAATGTAAACTTGTACAACGACTCTGGAAAGCAATCTGGTGCTTTCTCAGACAACTAGGAATAGCACTTCTTCAAAATCCAGTTATACCACTCCTAGGCATATACCCAAAAGAGTCTGAAGTACACAATAAAAACATTTGATCAACCATGTTTGTAGCAGCCTTATTTATAATAGCCAGAAGCTGGATACAGCCCAGATGCTCCTCAGTGGAGGAATGGATGCACAAATTGTAGTATATCTACACAGTGGAATATTACTCAGCAATAAAAAACAAGGAAACCATGAAATTTGCAGGTAAATAGTGGGATCTGGAAAAGATCATCCTGAGTGAGCTATCCCAGAAGCAGAAAGATGCACACGGTATATACTCCCTCACATTGACATATAATATAGGATAAACCTACTAAAATCTGTACACCTAAAGAAACTAATCAAGAGGGAGGACTCTTGCTAAAATGCTCAATTCCTATCCAGAAAGGCAAAGAGGATGGACATAAGAAGAAGGAGAAAAGAGGAAACAAGTCAGGAGCCTGACACAGAGGACCTCTGAAAGGCTCTGCCCTGCAGATTATCAATGCAGATGCTGAGACTTATGGGCAACCTTTGGGCAGAGTGCAGGGAATCTTATGAAAGAAGTGGGAAACAGTAAGATCTGGAGAGAACAGGAACTACACAAGGAGAGCAACAGAATCAAAAAATCTAAGCACAGGGGTCTTTCCTGAGACTGATACTCCAACCAAGGACTATGCATGGAAATAAAACCTAAAATCCCTGCACAGATGTAGCCCATGGCAGTTCAGTATCCAAGTGGGTTCCATTGTAATAGGAACAGGGACTGTCTCTGACATGAACTGAGGGGCTGCTCTTTAATTACCTCCCCCTGAGGGGAAGCAGCATTGCCAGGCCACAGAAGAAGACACTGCAGCCACTCCTGATGAGACCTAATTGACTAGGATCAGAAGGAAGGAAAAGAAGTCCTCCCCTATTAGTGGACTTGGGGAGGGACATGCATGCAGAGGGTAGAGGAAGGGAGGGATTGGGACAGGAGGAGGGAGGGAACCACTGGGGGGATACAAAATGAATAAAGTGTAATTAATAAAGAATTAAAAAAAATAAGCAGGCTGACTCTAGCAGGCTAAATATACAGTCTTAATTTTCTCAAAATTTGTTATTAACTTGGCTGCAAAGTCCAGCAAAAGTTCCGTCTTTTGGAGGCCAAGAGAGATTTTCATTCATATGCATCACTGCAATAAATATCATAATATTATTCTCATAAGAAAAATGGGATATGGACACTAATATTTGGCCTCACGTGCCAACTGCCCAGCTGTTACTTCCCTTAAGATTTTCTGGCTAAGTATCTGGTGACAACCTTGATTCAGCTTTGAAGATGGAGGAACTGGTGTTTGGCAGGGTGTGGATCAACAGGCAGCTCAAGAGACCCTCTTTCTGCATCCTTCCCCTACCAAAACAATGGATAGGAAGAATGCAGTTGGTCTTACATCTTTTTGCTTATCATCCTGTTATTCAAATGGGCACCCCTTGTATTTCCACTGTCAGTGTTTACAGATGTTACAGTCAGAGGGTTGAGAAGGCCAGAGAGTTGCCCACAGCCACAATGCTGGTGCACAGAATATCAGAGAGAGACTTTCATTTTATCCTAGCAACATCTGACTGCTCCCGAAATTAACCATACTCTAAAAATTAAAGAAAAAAAACCAACAGGAAATAAAAAATAAGAAAAGATAGAAAAAGAAAAAAGAGCTTCATAACTACAGACAAATGAAAAACACTGTCCTTTTTAACACAGAGACAGAAAGACTTCCAACCCTCCCCCCCTTTTTTATGAACTCATTGACAGCTGGTACTGTCAATCATTGTTTGGAAATTATTTTTACTGTGTATTCATCTATTATCTTTTAGATTTGCTGTAGTTTATTATATGGTGGCCCCTTCCCCTGACACACTCTGGCATACTAAAAATACCAACTCATTTTTTAGCCTACTATTTTCAAGTTTAAGTAGTTCTTAGATTTGCATCTTAAATTTTTGTTTTTAATTCTTGATATTAAATTTTTAAGTTTTTTTTAAAAGACTGCCATTTGTTAGTATCTTGAATCATTAGTACGTGGTTAGAAGGAACTATTATACTGATAAAGCATAATTGCTATCCATTTATCAACTCTAGGAAGCAGGGCTTATAATAAATGTAGTGCAGAAGTGCTTAGCATACTGCTGTGCTGAGATAAAAATGGACCTCAACATTGCTCAACACTGCTGTGCCAAGATAAAAACGAACCACAAAATGGCCTTAATAAATTATTGCTATGTTTGCAGCATGTATACACACATGAGCATAGATATTGTGAATATGGTGCCATTAACAGTGAAACTTCACAAAACCAAGTAAGTAGCAAGAGATAGAAAATGGAATGGTGGATCAATGGAACCGAATAGAAGACCCAGAAAAAAACCCACAAACTTATGGACACCTGATTTTTGACAAAGATGCATACAATGGAAAAAAGAGAAACCAAAACCATTCAATGGAAAAAAGAGAGCACCTTCAACAAATGGTGCTGGTCTAACTGGGTGTCTACATGTAGAAAAATGCAAATAGATCCATACTTATCACCCTGCACAAAACTAAAGTACAAGTGGATCAAAGACCTCAACATAAAACCAGACACATTAAATCAGTTAGAAGAAAAAGTGGGGAAGAGCCTTGAACTCATTGGCACAGGAGACAACTTCCTGAACAGAACACCAACAGCACAGGCTCTAAGAGCAACAATCAATAAATGGGACCTCATGAAACTGACTTCTGTAAAACAAAGGACACTGTCGTCAAAACAAAATGACTGCCTACAGATTGGGAAAGGATCTTCACCAACCCTATATCTGACAGAGGGCTAATATCCAGAATATATGAAGAATTAAAGAAGTTAAACAGCAACAAATCAAGTAATCCAATTAAAAAATGGGGTACAGAGCTAAACAGAGAATTCTCAATAAAGGAACATCGAATGGCAGAGAAACACTTAAATGTTCAACATCCTTAGTCATCAGGAAAATGCAAATCAAAATGACACTGAGATTTAACCTCACACCCATCAGAATGGCTAAGATGAGTAACTCAAGAGACAACACATGCTGGAGAGGTTGTGGAGAAAGGTGAACCCTCCTCCACTGCTGGTGGAAATGTAAACTCATACAACCACTTTGGAAATCAATCTGGCACTTTCTCAGACAATTAGGCATAGTGCTTCCTCAAGATCCAGCTATACCACTCCTAGGCATATATCCAAAAGACGCTCAAGTATACAACAAGGACATCTGCTCAACCATGTTTGTAGTAACTTTATTTGTAATAGCCAGAAGCTGGAAACAGCCCAGGTGCTCCTCAGTTGAGGAATGGATACAGTAATTGTGGTACCTCTACACAGTATAATGTTACTCAGTGATAAAAAACTAGGAAATTGGGAAATTTGTAGGTAAATGGTGGGAACTGGAAAAGATCATTCTGAGTGAGCTATCCCAGAAGCAGAAAGACACACAGGGTATATACTCACTCATAAGTGGATATTAGACATATAAGATAGGATAAACATACTAAAATCTACACACATCAGGAAGGAGGACTCTGGCTAAGATGCTCAATACCCATTCAGAAAGGGAAAGAGGATGGGCATTGGAGGAGGGAGAAAACAGGGAACAGGACAGGAGCCTACCACAGAGGGCCTCTGAAAGGCTCTACCCTGCAGGGTATCAAGACAGATGCTGAGACTCATAGCCAAACTTTGGGCAGAGTACAGGAAATCTTATGAAAGAAAGTGGGAGATAGAAAGACCTGGAGAGGACAGGAGAGCTCCACAAGGACAGAAACAGATCCAAAAAGTCTAGGCACCGGGGTCTTTTCTAAAGCTGATACTCCAGCCAAGGACCACTCATGGAGATGACCTGAAAACCCTGCACAGAGGTAGCCTATGGCAGTTCAGTATCCAAGTGGCCTCCACAGTAATGGAGACAGGGACTGTCTCTGACATGAACTGACTGGCCTGCTCTTTGAACACCTCCCCCTGAGGGGGGAGCAGCCTTACCAGGCCACAGAAGAAGACAATGCAGCCACTCCTGATGAGACCTGATAGACTAGGATCAGAGGGAAGGGGAGGAGGACCTCCCTTTTCAGTGGACTGGGAGAGGGACACAAGGGGGGAGAGGGAGGGTGGGATTGGGAGGGGAAGATGGAGGGAGGTACAGGGGGGATACAAAGTGAGTAAACTGTAATTAATAAAAGTAAAAATAATTAAATAAAGAAAAAAGAAAATGGAGTTCCTTAACTTAGGCAGATGTTGAATCTATTCGATGTTTTCTGGCAACCCTCAAAAAAGATGCACACTGAATTATGCTTCTTTTTTAAAATTAAAGGACAGTAAAAGGAAGCAGGGCTCCTTCCTTCATTCTCATTTGGAGGATGGCAATAGTTAATTGAAAACCTGGACCACCTACTGCAGAGGGCCCCTGAAAGACTCTACCTAGCAGTGTATCAAAGCAGATACTGAGACTCATGACCAAACCTTAGCAGAGTGCAGGGAATCATATGAAAGAAGAGGGAGTTTGTGTGACGTGGAAAGAATGGGAGCTCCACAAGGACCATATCTGGGCACAGGGGTCTTTTCTGAGACTGACACTCCACCAAGGACCATGTATGGATATAACCTAGAACCTCTGCTTGGATGAAGCCCGTGGTAGCTCAGTAACCAATTCGTTTCTCATAGTAAGGGGAACAGGGACTATTTCTGACAGAACTCAATGGCAGGCTCTTTGACCTCTCCACCCTCCAAGGGAGAAGCAGTCCTGCTAGGCCACAGAGGAGGACTTTGCAGCCAGTCCTGAAGATACCTGAAAAAAACAGGGTCAGATGAAAGGGGAGGAGGTCCTCCTCAATCAATGGACTTGGAAAGGGGCAGGGAGGAGATGAGGGAGGGGGAGAGGGTTTAGGAAGGAATGAGGAAGTGGGATACAGAGTTAATGAAAAGAAAGAAAGAAAGAAAGAAAGAAAGAAAGAAAGAAAGAAAGAAA
>NW_026596095.1:14629040-14722605 GCF_907164565.1 Psammomys obesus | reverse complement strand
AAGAAAGAAAGAAAGAAAGAAAGAAAGAAAGAAAGAAAGAAAGAAAGGAAGGAAGGAAGGAAGGAAGGAAGGAAGGAAGGAAGGAAAGAAAGAAAGAAAGAAAGAAAGAAAGAAAGAAAGAAAGAAAGAAAGAAAGAAAGAAAGAAAGAAAGAAAGAAGAAAGAAAGAAAACCTGGACTATTCACACAAAGTCGTGAGTGTCACTCAGATGGACATCCCATATCCACCTTGTAAGAGCCAAACGTGTATCGAGTGATAGTCACAAGGCAGTGAAGCCCTTTCTGCAGGGCGTAGTGATAATGCGTTCCAGACACAAAGCTTTCTGATGACTTCGCCACACATCTATCCTGATATCTGGGGAATTAATTTTCAATGTCTCAGATAAATAAATTGTCCCAGAAATTTCTTTGTTTCAGCCAAACTCAATAAGCTTATGTTGAATGTTCTAATGGATGGAATGAAGAAACAGATTTTTTTATGTTTTGATATGGGAAGAACAATTAGTCCTCAAACATATGTGTGTGAATCCCCATTGGGAAAGTTCTAGAACTTGCCTTGTGTTTCCACCTGGCTACCGGAAGGCTGCCTGGCCTCCATACTTGTCTCCTTCCTAGACAAGTGTGAAACATAGTTATCAAAAGTGAAAAACCCTGTGTGATGTGACCAGCACAGTGTCACTGAGGCTCCTGCGGGAAGTTTAATCTTCAGGAGAATGACCCGCAGGACTCACCGTAAAGATTAACAGTAACGAATGTAGTCTCAATGAATGAACTGTACAATTAAATCAAACCGTTCATCACTGTGCACTCTCATAATAATGTCACTGCTACCTCATGTTGATAAGATAAAAGTTTTTAAGTCAATTGATACCAAGTCGCTATTTATTGTGTTAATTAATTAATTAAATTAATGTGTGTGTCTGTGAGAGAGAGAGAGAGAGAGAGCTCAAGTGTGCCACAGCAGACATGAGGAGGTCAGAGGACAGTTTTCAGGAGTCTCTTTTTCTAGCATGTGGAACCTAGTGATTAAATTCAGGTGTCAGGCTTGGTAGCAAGCACCTTACCTCACTGAGCTGTGTCCGTGTGCTAAGTTGCTACTTCGAACAATATATATCAGACAAATTCTGTTTCAGACTAATTCTGTTTTTAGTTAAAAGTTCCAAAGCCAAAACATTAGTGTGTGTGTGTGGGGGGGGGGGGGGGAGGTAAGCATCTATTTGCTATAGTTAAAAAAAAAAATCTAAGAACTCAGGGTGGGAAATCTTCTCCCATCTAATCCCAGCTAGCAATGCCATTTTAAAAAGTTTAAATGTGTTTTAACTTGTGATAAAGGCAGCCGTTTTCCAGGGTTTTTAAAGAAAACTCTTAAAAAGTTTTTTTTAAGTCTTTTAAAATTTAAAGTATTTAAATGGAAAATTCTAGTGAGGTACAAATGATCACTAAAAATATTGTGTGCGTGCGTGTGTGTGTGCGTGTGTGTGTGTGCGCGCGCGCGTGTCTGTGCTTGTGTGGTGTATGAATCTTTTCCTGTGTGAGCACGTGTGCACATGTGTGTTGAGGTCACAGTTCCACATCAGGAGTCTTCCTTACTTGATGGCCACCTTATATTTTGGACGGGGGTCCCTTCACTTGGCCTCATTGATTTCACTTGGCTTCCTGGCTTCTGAGCTCCAGAGAGCCTCCTGTGTCTCCCTGGCCTCTCCTAGCCATGGGGTTTCAGGTACCCTGGGCTTCTTACATGGCTGCTGAGGATCTGAACACGAGTTCTTATACTTGTGTGGCTAGCTCTCTAGCCTGAACACCCTACTTTTAAACCAAAAGAGATAGGATTTCAGGCGAGCAAACAGGGTTTTGGAAAGGAAGTTCACAGAGTACATCACCACAGAGAGTCACAGAGAGAGAGATCTGTCAGTCAATACCCCAGTGTTTGGCCTGGAGTAAGAGGCTTACTGAAATATATGACCTCATGTTGTAGAGAGGAGAGGGTTTTGGCAGAGCAAAGTGTTTGTTTCATTAGAAGACCTAAAACATCTGGAAAAAAAATCTTCAAACCCCAAAACTCTAATCCTATTTAGATAAAAACCTGGCATTAAACAAAAAAAAAATCTTACCACTGTAATGTCTGTTGTCTTTTCATTTCAAAGTAATCACATTAAATGATCACGAGTCATTATTCATGCTAAAAACTCCACATTAAATGATTTAATAAAAACAATGAAATGCCATATAGAACATTCAGGAAAAAAAAAAAAAAAACACCAGACACATAAAAAAGCTCTCAAATATCACTGTATTGTCCTCGGAATAGGAGGAACACCATTCATGAAGTAAATGATGTCAATAAATAAATGGAGTCTGCTTGTAAAAACAAACAAACAAAGCCCCACATGCTATTTTATTTTTAATGAAACATGAAGTCCAATTAACCCATTAGGGTAATTAAATAAAGAACCACACACACAGTGACTACACAATTTATTTGAAAGCATGTTGTGTTTATATTTGGTCTTCTATATGTTTGGTAAGGTTTGCTTTCAAAGCTTACGTGAGGTAATACACAAAAATATATTTAGTGATATTTTAAATGATTTTCCTGTTTTTAGGTAATTTATTTTATCTTTAATTGGCACATGACAACTGTATGTATTTATAGGATGCAGGATGTAGTTTCAACCTGTGTGAAGTTGTGTTCGTGATTGATGGAGGTAACTACCTTATCCATCGTCTCAACGATGATTATTTATCCTGTAGAGAACATTTACAATCTTTCTTCTGGCAACTTAGAATTATTTATTCTCTCTAGTGTCCACATTGTCCCCATTGGCCAGTGTGTCCTCACCCTACCCTCTCCTCACCCTCCCCCACCTCTGGTAACCAGCATTCTATCCACAACTTGTATGAAGTCAGTCTTCAGATTCCACATGAGAGTGACATGGTATTTATATTTCTGTGCCTGGCTTATTTCAGTTAATATAATGCTCCTCAGCTTCACTCTTGTCACAAATGACACCTACACTTTTACGTGTGAACAATACTTAATTGTATCTTTTTTTTTAATCTATTCTTCCTCTATGAGCACTTGAGAGATTTTTATTTCGTAGCTCCTGTGAGTGATGTTGTTCTCAACACAGAGGTGCACGGATCTTTCTAGAATACAGACTTCATTTTCTTTGGTATCCTCAGTAGTGAGACTGTTGGGTTATAAGATAGTTCTGTTCTTAAAGCTTAAGACTTAAGAGTCTTAAGACTCTATACCATTTTCTACACTGGCTGAACTAATCTTCCCTAACCATAATATGCAAGGGTTCACGTTTCACAACATTTTAAACAACACCTGCTATTTTTGTCTTCTTGATAGGATTGTTGGTTATTCTAATAGAAATAGCTTATGGTTTTGATTTACATTTCCCTAATAATTAGTAATATTTTCACATATCTGCTCCTCTCCCTCCCCCATTGTATGTCTTTTTTTGAGAAAAGTCTGTTTAGATGGCTGGTTCGTTTTTGTCACTTTTTAAATATCTTGCTACTGAGTTCCATGCGCATGTGGAACTCACACCTGTCAGGTGTGGTTTTCAAACATTTTCTCTCATTTACTAGGCTCTTTTCACTTTGTCAGTTGTTTTCTTTCCTGTGTAGAAGCTTTTCTGGGTGACCTGATCCCATTCTTCTGTTTGTTTTTTTTTTGTTGTTGTTGTTGCTTATTTGTTTTTTTTATTGCTGTTTTTGAGATTAATCCTAAAAACCCTCTGTCCAGTCTAATGTCATGAAGCATTTCCCAACACTTTTCCTAATAGGTTTATAGTTTCAGGCCTTATATTTAAGTCTTCGGTTAATTTTGTGGTTTTTGTTTTGTTTTATTGATGTCATTTTGGGTTTTATCTTTCGCAATTGGTAAGGGACTTGCTTCTCTCGCATTAGGTTATTGATTTTTTTTTTTTTTTTTGGTTCTATTTCTTGAGGAGTCTATTTTTTACTGAATGTGTGTTCTTGATATTCTTGTCAAAAATCAATTGACTGCAAGTATATTGATTCATTCCTGGGCTCTGTATGCAGTTTCGTAAGTCCATGTGTCTCTCTATGTCCATGCCTGCCACTTGGGTCGCTCTAACTTTGTTATATATTTTGAGGTCAGTTTTGGTTATTTGGAGTCTTCTGTGATTTCTTGAATTTTAGGAGAGGATTTGTGTAAGTGCGTGAAGAATGTCATTCATTGGTACTTTAACAAATATGTTGAATTTATAGGTCACATTTAGATACAGATGTGTTGTGGTACATAGATTTTTTTAGGGAGTTAGGGAGCTGGAAACAGCATTTGACAGTATTATTAGAGATTCTAAGATAATTTTTTTTTAAGAAAAGGCTCTTGGTTTCTAAATTTATTCGAAGTATAATACTGTCATTGCAGAGTTGTGTAACCTTAAACATGGTATGTTGGCTGTTAGTCACTTTGTAAAAGACATTTTTTCTATTATTTATTAAAAAATAATATTTATTGAAAACCTGTATATTTGCTGTCGAACAGTTTCGACTTTAAGCAGCACAGTATATAATTCAGAATTATTCTCTTTATCTTCTCACTAGAAAAACATTTGGTACTTTGTGTATATGTATGTGTGTGTATGCTTTGTGCTTGTGTGCATATATGTGTATGTGTGTGAGTGTGTCATCTGCATGTGTGTGTCCTGTGCATGCTTGTACATATGCAGAAGCCAAAGAAGGACATCCAGTGTTTTCCCGCGATGCTCTCTGCTTTACTGCTATGAGGCAGTCTATCGCTGACCCTGGAGCTAGGATACTTACAAGCTAACCCAGGGATCCTCGTGTCCTGTACGGGCACCGAGTTCTAGATGGTGTGTAGCAGTGCCTAACTTTTTAAATATAAGGTTTAAATTATTAACTTGACATTTTATGCATGTGGGAGTTTCGCCTGCATGTACACCTGTATGTACATCTGTGCACTTCTTGTATGCCTGGTGCCCTCAGAGGCCGCAGGAGGACATGGGAAACCCTGGAACTGCAGTTTCAGACAGTAGAGCTGCCTTGTGGGTGCCAGGAATTGAGCCTGGGCCCTCTGGAAGAGTAGCCAGTGTTCCTTATCACTGAACCATATCTCCAGACCTGAGACTCAGATTTTTGTATGGGTTCTGGAGGTTCAGGGATCTAAACTTAGAGCCTTTAGGTCTAAACATAGAGGCCTCTTTTGAGCCCTGTGTTCCTATAGTTCTTAATTAGAGAACTAAAGGTTTGACGAAATGAAGTTCTCCGAATCTTGTGTCTCGTGTGCAACTACCATTATGCCTCTGTCTCTGGAAATTACATCTCTCTGAACTGAAACAGACTCCAGCTAACAAAAATAAAGTAAAGAAGGAAAATAAAAAAGAAAGAAAAGAAAAGCATAGACAAGACTTAAGTAAGCATGTCTCTTCTAGGTTGTGTTTGAGTATGAGTAGCACAGAGTCCTAATCATTTCTCTGCTTCTAAGCCTGCCTTTTTGTTCTTTCAGAATGGACTCAATGCTCTCCATCTGGCAGCCAAGGAAGGCCACGTGGGCCTCGTGCAGGAGTTGTTGGGAAGAGGGTCCTCCGTGGATTCTGCCACTAAGGTACCATTTCTGCCCATAGAATTTATGTTTCTTAACAATAAGGAGCAGGTTTTTTTTTTTTTTTTTAATTTATAGTATTTTGTTTAGTTTTTGAAGAGGAAGGGTAAAACCTTTTTCAGTACTCAGAGTCTTCTGGGAGTTATTGATCACTCAGAAATAACACTGAAACCTTCCTCATCTCTCTGAAGCCTTTGGATCACTTCATTCCAGGGCTTAAATGTGAGACTTGAGAAGTCTGGCAGCCCAGATCTTGTTCCTAATGTATGATCTTTCTTCCTTTCATTCACAAAGAAGCCCAGATCAACACAATCCTTTGTAGACACTTGCACCTGTTTCCCTAAAGTCAGTTTATTTAAAAGCAAACAAATATACAAACAAAGAACAACAAAAACCCAGCTCAACTGAAATGGTTGTCTTCTCAATGGAAATGAGCCATCGTTTTTTGCCTTGGTTAAACTGATGTGTCTTTTCTTGAATTCACTGTTTGATATGAGTATACCAGATCTTTTATGCTTCACTAGGAGAGAACTTTTGGGTCATAGATTCAGTTACTAGAACTACTCGAGAATTGATTTTAATGTAGCTCACAGTATTTTTTCCTCTGAATTGTCCATATTAGCATAACATATTCATTTAAACCCACCACTTTTTGCTTGCTTAAATGTTTGTTATTGCATTTATTTTTCCTCCTAAATTCTACTGATTTTTTTTTCTTCTCTCTCTCCTCCATTATCTTTTCTTTTGTACGCTTTTTTCTTGGTGGGGGAAGGAGTGCTGTGGGATCAAGCCCAGAGCCTTGCACATGCGGGAAAGCTGTGCAACTCTTGGCTTCTTGAAATAAGGATCTCAACTGTGGATCTCAGATGGTCTGAGACCCTGAGTGGCTCTGCGTTAGTCCGTTAGTACAGGGATTTCAGGTTTGCTCCGTCACGCCCAGTTTCGATTTACTTTTAATCCTAGATTAGAGCTGTAGGATTTTCTAGAGAGAAAAAAAATCTTTTAAAAGGAGATGGAACCCCACAAATGGTGAGTGGTTAGTGGCTCCACAGTGAGTTGTAAGTCGAAAGAGAAAAAGAATCGAACATTAAGGTTTGGACTATATGTTTCTGTTTTAATTTTTCTATTTTTGTTATTTCTCTTAATCACATCTTCATTCTCTTTGGCAAGTGTTGACCTGATTCATAAATTTTGATGTAGCAAGATGTAGAAATCATAGGTAATTTTATAGTTGATGCAGAATTTTATTTTTTTTAATTCCTAAAACATTTGGGGCATAAAAAGGTGCCCTGAGCACCTGAGCAAAGTTTCTCCGCCCACCGAAAGTTCCTAGTTGCCGTTTTGAAAGATTTATTTTATAAATTGTGCGTGTGTGTTTGTGTGTATGTGTGTATGCATGCACACACCTACATGCATGCCTGCACAAATGGGGCACGCCTGCACATGTGTGCGGCTGTCTAAGTAGGCCGGAACCGAACATCCACTCTTCTGGAACTGGAGTTACCTGTGCTTGTAAGCCACCTCATGTAAACGATGGGATCTGTGTGTGCGTACTCTTAGCTACCCAGCCGTTTCTCTCGCCTCTCTACTTATTTTCACACAGTTAAATGAGCCATGTTCCCAGGAACACTTTTACATTGATATTTTTCTCACAGTAGATGTGTTCGGATTTTGTAAAAACTCTTGAAACCTACAAGACACTGCCACTTGCACACATATCCATGAGCCATGACTTGGCTAAAATTCAATCCTCCTATGTTTCCAGCAGGGCACCAGGATTACAAAAGACATCCTTTACACGGTGGGCTTCATAAAAGTGAACGGTTTACCTTGACAAAATGAAATACAAAAAAAATACAGATAAACTTAAAAGTGGCTGGGCATTTTGATTTCCACACAACTCGGAAACCTGTAACATCTTCTTTTCTGTTTTGTCGAAACAGAAGGGAAACACTGCTCTGCACATTGCTTCACTGGCCGGACAAGCGGAAGTTGTCAAAGTTCTAGTTAAGGAAGGAGCCAACATCAACGCCCAGTCACAGGTACTGATTGCATTCGGATGTTGATTTAATGTGGTTTCTTTGAAAATTCTTCCTTTACATAGTTTAACCAAGGGTTCTGTGAAGTCATGGACCGCAAATGCCAGTCCACTGTTGTCACTGTGTACTTCAAAAAGAAGGGGGAGTTGATGACAGGGACATCTGTGAAATGTAGCTCATGAAAGTCCTGTGCTGTCCCATGATGCTAGTTTTTTGTATAACTTTAAAACTTTATCCAAATTCCACCATTTCGCTGAGAGAGTCTTGTGTGGTACAGGACTCTCTATACTTTTTGTTATCTGTGGCTTTACTAAAAACCTGAGGGAAGCTGGTAGAGTCTCACAGTTTTATGATATACATAATTATAAGGAGAAATTCATGATCCTATTGAAATAAGAAAAGAGAACAATAAGTCACACTGTAAACCTGATATCTGTACTTTTCTTGTAGAAAGTGTATGTGCATGATAATGTGCCCCTCATTTTAATCTTGATATTTATGATGTCTGTGTGTAGAAATTGAATTATGTATCTTTCTAATAAAATCTATTACTTCCACATGTGGGAAGTCCTGGGATCAATACTGTATTAAAAAAAAAAAAAAGAAAAGAAAAACAAAAGCAAACCAAAACAACCCAGATAGCTCTCTACTTGGGCATGCTTTCTTTTTAGCATGCTATCATACCAGCTGCACTGCAGGAGATATTGGCAGCTCATTTTTATCCATTCTCTGGGACATCCTCATTAGTTTGCCTTGTGTAACAGTATCTACTCCCTGTACTGTTCATCCCTCATCATGTCTACACAGATATGATTGTATAAATGACACACACCCCAGACCAGGAAATGCTAAAGATAAATGTTGTAAATGACTTATTTTTTTATTTTGATTACAGGGACTAATCTTTATGACAGATAAGATATCTGTTTTGTCAGCTTAATGTTATATTTTAATTAATCACTTTCATTTTTTGGTTGCAAATCAAAGCTTTCAGCTAAATTTGTAACAATGACTTAATAAGAATTGAAAGCATACGTTAGTGTAAACCTTTAATAAAACTTTTTGAAGACTGGTACCATTGTAAAAAACATTGATAGGTTTTGCTAGGTACTGACAGCAGCATTTAAGACTTAGAAACACAGGATGATAAAAAGTTGTTCTGCTTTAATAACTATATTTGGGTGTGGGCCAAGAGGGTCACTTAGTGGTAGAACAGTTGTCCAGCAGGCAGACAGGAGGTTCTGGGTTCTTTCTCTAGCCTTGCAACACAGACATTTTCATTTATAGCAAAATAACATCCTTTTATTAGAGCAGGAGTTCTCAAACATTCATCCGCATTGTAATCACCCGCAGAGCATGCAAAAAATATGTTCATGGGTCTCCCTTCAGTTTCTGGTTGTTCTCAGAAAATGTGGGTGCTGCCAGTCTGGAAGCTTCAGAGGACATGAGAGATGCCTAGCGTGTTACAGACCACAGACTTTGTATGTCTCAGTTAGTAGTGAACTTATAAAGCCTGGAGCTGAAAAGCCAATTATGTTCAAATGGGCAACAGGGGTTTTCCTTAGGATGGCAGAGCAATAACCTGCAATGTGGAGATTTCCATCTATAAAAAGAACAGGGTTGTTTTTCTCCAAGTGACTCATTGAACCGAGTGATGTGAAAGAAGATGACATATGGCGAATGTTGCAAAGTAAATGCTTGTTAGAAGCTATGATATTGGTTATTACATGGTGGTTTATATGCTTTGGCGACAACTCAAGTATAATAAGCTAAAACCATCTTATCATTCATTTGTTTTCAGAGTCACTGAAGCTTTTCTTTGTGGTCCTAATCATATCAGCTTCTAACAGAGCTTAAAGGAAAGCTGATGTCGTCATTATGAGATTAAAATAATCTTTATTTGTGCAGTGTATTGTTAGCTCAACATGAACCAGTCCTGGCAAACAGCTTTAAATGTCTTTTTTTATTGTGAGAATATTTATGAGTGAGAAAAATTGATCAATTTTTTAAAAAAAATATTTATTTATTTTTTATAAATTAGTTTATTCACTTTGTATCCCAGCTGTAGCTCCCTCCCTGTCCTACTCACCCTTCCTCATCTCTTCCCATGCCTCTCCCTAGCTCCACTGATAGAGGAGGTTCTCCTCCCATTCCCTCTGACCCTAGCGTATCAGGTCTCATTAGGACTGGCTGCATTGTCCTCCTCTGTGGCCTGGTAAGGCTGCTCCCCCATCACGGGGGAGGTTATCAAAGAGCCAGCTACTGAGTTCATGTCAGAGACAGACCCTGATCCCATTACAGGAAACCCTCTTAGAGACTGAAATTGATCAAATTTTAAGATGTTTTTCTAAATGTCTAAGTCATTTGGCAAGGTTGGTGGCATTATTGAATTAGGATAGCCACCATTATCAGTTGACTCATTTTAGATTTTAAGAAGATCTTTCTACAGGAAAGTTAACTATCTTGCTATTGAGTCTTAGCAAATTGGAGAAGGTGTGGTTTAAGGTCATGGATGTGGGTTTGAGTCCTTGCTTGTTTTGCATTTCCTTCATTCCTAACTTACTCATGGCACAGATTTTTGTAGACACCATTTGGTGTTAGATGAATGGGTGGGGACATACTGAAGGAAATGGAACCACTACTTCCTCTGAAGAACTATGAAAAGGATGTAGGAATCCCAGATTCACAGCACAAATCCTATATTTTATATTCAAAGTCTACTCTATTTTTTATCTTTCTAAAAAGCTAATTCAGGATACAGAAATGAAGAGCAGTCTGAAATTCAGGGAACACATATCTGAGTTATTTGGAAGTAGTTTAATAAAATTGGTTTTTGAAATGTGAAGGCAAAAAAGAAAGCTCCAAGTAATCAATATTTGGTCAAGTTCCTGTATTAATAAGTTATTGAGACATATACATTCTTGTGGTTTGTCTGCATTAATCATGTAAATTGACACCTCCAAGTGTATTATGTTCATGGGTGGTAAAGCAAACTCTTGGGGATCGCTGTGATGCAGAATGGACAGTGGCTTGACTGTGAATGAAGCAGTCAGTGGGTGAAGGATTTATGGCAAGAAGGAGTGTGTGGTCAGTGGTTGCATCATTACTCCGTGGGAACGTCAAGGGTAGAGGACAGGCTGGCTTTCTGCAGGAAGCCTGGACCTCCACAGGTGTAGGGATGTGAGGGTGAGTAACCTCCCTGGTCGCTGAGGGTGAAGAGGTATCAAGTTTTATCTGAAACGGTTTGCAGGAGTCTCTTGGTAAAGCTAGATGTTACAAGACAGTGCACAGATGGGGCTGGGAGAAAGTCAGAAGCTTGATTAGCATCTGGTCGGGCAAAGAACCTTTGACCTTCATCAGAAGACACAATGCCAGTCCTGACAGGAAGTGTTTAAGTTCATGGGGAATCTGGGACACCGTGATGGCTGACATAGGTGTGTTAAGTGGAAGTAGGCACTGTTGAGTAACAATGGAACAGCGTTCACTTGCACATCTGTGCTCTTTGGGTTGAACAATGTGGTGGGCGCTGAGCCAGCCCAGTGTGACTAGGCTCACCTCTTTTCTCTCCTGTGAGTCCATGAGTTCACTCACAATCTTTGTGATAGCTGTTTGATGGGGTTTATGGGGCTGGAAGTGAAAACAGAGGGACCAAAGACAAGCTACTGGCTTTGAGAAAGGCCGCCTCATCTCTGCAGCACTGACACTTTCCCGCACTCTACTCTGCGCCCGAACATTTTGCACACAGTCCTGCATGGTGATGTTGCCAAGCTTTCCATGTGTCCATGCAGGACCTTTGTCTTCTTTTGTAGCTTGCAAATCTGCTAGATTCAGAGACATGGTTTTCAGGTTCTTACAACTGCGTCTCATTACAGCAGAAGTTACTCTTTGAAAGATTTACTTTGCCTGCTGAAAGTTTCTTATGTGTTACTATTCTGAATGTGTATCTACATTTTCCCCAAGCTCCTTAGCTTCTTGGCAACATATATTCTTTCTTAAATGTCTTGAAAGTTTGAGGATTCTGTGTCATTTCTTCTGCATATGAGATGGGAAGCTGAACATGTGTGCCCATTTTTTCATGCATAGGAACTCACTTTGTTGTGTATTCTATTCACCCTTAAGAATAGATAGCAATATAATAACATGATATAATATAATATAATATAATATAATATAATATAATATAATATAATATAATATAATATAATATAATATAAAGTAACAACCCTAACTCATTTGCTGTCATTATTGATGACAAATTGAGACTCAGATGGTCCCTCTCCATGCCTCTAGTCATTCCAGGAGCCTCCTCATAGTTCCTATAACTACATCTTCCTTCTACACTTCTGTTCATGCCAAGCACAGGTCTCATCTCAAAAGGACGACTAGATGAAATGTGAGTGAAATATGAGTGACTCTGATCTGAGACCACAGATTTAGGCTGTCCCAACTCATACAGTAATGCATCCCACCATGGAAATGCTTCCATGGACTTTTATCATCGAAGAATGAAAGAAAAGTCATAAATTAATATATTATCAAATGCATTTGTAAGAAGGTGGGTTCCATACAGCAAAGAGCTGAAAACTCTGTTATGGATTTCAGATGTTATCTGGTCACCTTTTTTTCATTTTTAGATGTGCTATCTTTATTTGTAAACAAATATTTCATTTAAAATTTCATGCATGCATGTTTTGAGGAAATCCACCCCTGTTGCTCTTCTGCTCCTCCCTGTCCCCACCACTGCTTTTCCCTCCCAACTTCAAGTGTTTTCTTTTTCTTTCTTTCTTTTTCATAAGTTTAGAACTCAACAGATTCCATTCAGCTCTGTATATGCTTCATATGGGATGATTTAGGAGAGCATGGATACCTCTCAGGGCCTGCCTCTCCGAAGAGAACAGACGTGATGACATTCCTAGCTGGGTTGATGGAAGCTGGTAGTTTGCTAAGAATAAATTTTAAATACTTCACTTGACAGGGAAATTAAGATACCCAAATGTAATTTGGCTCTTGATCTCCAGCATTCTGATGCTCCATAGTCAAATGGGCTAACTATTCATTCTCTTTTGTAGAATCTTTAATGCAGTTATGACTTTTATGGGGCGAAAAGTGCCAGGGAATTTTACATTATAGTTTCTCCAGTTGGTCAGGCATCACATTTTGGGTGTGACCAGGTTAAATGTTGCTTTATGTTCTGTGGGGAAGGTTCATTGATAGGATCTAATAAAAGTGAAGGTGGGGTAAAGCCATTTGTTTTAAGGAAGAAATCTCTGGTTCATCCCAATACTCCTAGCCACCATTATCTGAGTCTCTTTGTTTTTTACCTCCTTATGCCTTTGGCGTAACATGTACATGGACTTATACCAAGTGTATTTTCACTAGAGATAAAACAATCATGCACAAATTGGCCTTCAAAAACAGGTATTTTAACCAATCAAAAATTCTTTTTATCATCCACCATCTCTCTCTATCATCCATCTATCTATCTATCTATCTATCTATCTATCTATCTATCTATCTATCTATCTATCTATCATTTTAAAAACATAAAGGAAATAAAGGGCTAACAGGAAACATTTTGTGACATTGTCCATGTATTTTACATTGACAAAAATATGAGCACTGTTTAGTATTTTTTTCTAATCCTGGCTAACAGTAGTATGGGACACCCTAATGGCAATTTTAATCAGGAAACAGGGCTCTTGAGGTATCTTAGGTTACAAGTTCCCTCTGCTCTGAAGTAGCAGTTATTTCCTTAGGTCCTTTTCTGAACATGAGTCCCCTTGAAAGCCACATCTGTGGTTTTCAGCAAACACAACTGAATCTGAACTTTGCACTTACCCACCCTTCACCAGGTGGTAACTTTCATTCCAGCACCAAACTGTTACAACATCACGATTCTTCTCCTTGGAGACTGATTGTTTTTTGTATGATTTGGATAAGAAACTTTTGAGTATCAATAGCAGGAGACAGTAAGAGCCAAATTCACTGGAGATGGGCAGGAGTCTGGGTGTACTGTAGCATCCCCAGAGCCTTTAATTTGTTGTGTCAACAGAATAATCCAACTGGATGGACCCGAACAGAATTCCTTTCTCTTTCATAGCAGGAAGAAGTTTTGTTTTGGACACCAGGAATTTGGATTTTAAACAGAGGTACACCCAAGTAAAAGGCTCTTTTTGAAGATTTCAAGCAGGTCCCTGTCCATCTAAAAACTGGATTATTTTCCATCCAGATAATAAGGAGTGATGAGAGTGCACTTTTATAAATACAACGAAAAACTGAAATATTTTAAAGCATAAAGCCTTGTTATAAGTAAAGCAGGATGCCTGGGTAAGGAATCAGCTGTGACTGGGAGAGCACTGTGCTCTATGGTTCTATGTCCAGTGAAGGCAAGGACTGAAAGAAACACGCACAACGACGTCAAATAATGGGTTTCATTATGAGATCCTCACACACATTTGCTCATATTGATGCCATTGCCCTCTCGTGTTCCTCACCATTGCCCTCTCACGTGTCTCCTTTCTCCTGCTGTTCCCTTCTTTTCCTCCATCCCTCTCCTCCTATTTTCATGCCACATGTATTTGTTTTATGAGCTGATTACATACAGCTTTTGATCTTTGTATGTATGAAGCCACTGTGCTTATGTCCAGCAACAGGAGTCAAGACACACCTTGTCTCTTCTACTTGAGTGCACATTTTAAATGTAAGTCAAGGGTGCCTTATGGAGGAAAGTCCTTGTTTTTGTTGTTGTTCTGCTTTGTTTTGTTTTGTTTTTCTTTTACTTTCTCTCAACTCTTAGCCCAGATTACTCTCCTGAGATTTTCTAGATATATTTCCATTCTTAACCCCTACTACCTTACCTCATGTGACAAGAAAACAATTTCTCATAAAACTGTTTCATTACCAGCATTCATAACCTCTTAGTTTATTGAGAAAACGACTCAAATGGTGTAAGTCTCTGAAAACCATTCAGTGGTTTATTTTCTCTCCCTGGTTCTGTAGCAGACTGTTTGTGGCCCTGCTGCAGGATTCTTCCACAGTCTCAGGGAATGAGACTTTTCCAAGAAGGTTCCAGTACAGTTGATGCCACAGGAACAGGGAAGCACTATTTATCGGCAGATCACGTCCCAGTTATAGACTTTGGAAAAGTACTTAGATCAAACCAGGTTCATCCCTTAGGAGAACTGATGTTCATGCTGTTCACATAGGCCATAATAAAAGTCCTGCTAAATGGCACTGGAAATGCTGTGTGAACAAGTGGTCCTAGGTAGGAATCATTGTTTGAAAGCATAATAAATTGTCATCCAATTGGCTTTGAAAACTATTGTTTTAAATAGCCATGTTCCAGAAATATACCTAAATAGAGTAGGGTTTTGTTTTGTTTTGGTGTGTGTGTGTGTGTGTGTGTGTGTGTGTGTGTGTGTGTGTTTGGGAGGGGTGGATATTTTGGAATTGATAAACCCCAGGCAATGTTATGGGGAGTCATTAGTTCTTGTTTTTACCTCAGGAGCATTCTTGGCTTTTTTTTTTTCTTCTCCTCAAAAGAATTCAAGGACACTCCAGAAAAACAGTGGGCTGAGTCAAGCAGCAACAGCCAGATTAGAGCAGGCAGGGAGCCATCTCTTTTCTCATGTCATTCCTCTCCATCCTGCCTCTCTTAGGAATGGGTCACCCTTTTTTTGGAGTCCATTTTAGCTTGAATTCAGTCTGTTACAATTAGATGTATTCGATGGTAGAATATGTATAGGATTTAAAGACCTTAAAGTCAAAACAGTTCCTAGGAGGGCAGCAAAAGTCAAAATAGTTCCTGGTGGGAAGTCTGGAAGCTGATTTGGCACAGCTAGAGTTGACTGCCAGAGTTTTGGGGCCCTGATCTGGACCTTTGGGACTAACTGCTACTGTCTGATTTGGCCACTATCAGTTCTTTCTTTGCATGTCCTGTTTAGTGTCTGTTGGGAGTCCCTCCTGAACCATTTGACTAGTAACAGGACAGTCAAAACAGACTATTGTTCGACTTAAAAATCTGATGCTGAAGGAAAAGCTGTGATGTGAGTTAGCCGTAAGTATGCCTTCTCATGGGTGAACTTCAGAGGTGAACGTAATTCCCTAGACTTTGGGGCCCAGACTGTAGCTCATATATTGGGACTGGGGAGTCTGTATATCCAGACTCTTAAGCAAATAAAGCACTTCTGAAGGAACAGGTTGCTATAAGAACCTCCTTGTTGGAATGAGACAGCCTGCCACACACTGTACACTTAAGAGTAGCGTACATCAACCTTGTTACCGCTCATGCTAATCGGAGCCCATTGTCCTGGAGGAGAATTCACCTTCTCCGTCAGCCAGGATGCTCGTCTTTACTGCATACTTGAGGGTTTTCTTCTAGACAGGAACCTTGGGCACTTAAGGAGGTAGCTTCTATGTGTTCTCTGTCCTTTGCATGCATGGAATCCATGTTTTAGAGAGAAAATAAAATAAGTTTTCTTCGGACTATGTCACTTTACCCATCAATCCCAATTCTCATCTTTTCATGATTGAACAGTTCCAGTTGGTCAGTTATTGTATTTACTTCATTCTGGTTTATCATATTAACAAATTTAAAACTAAATTTTGTTAGCATATACCTCCATGACCTTATCTTAAGTGTGTGTATGTGTACATGGGCATACACTATGTTCATCTAAAAATACTTTAAGGAGCCTCGACTCCCTTATTAATATATTTCCAGTTGTAAATAACCCAAAGGCTATACAGTACATATATTGGCTTATTTTTGTGTTCTTTATACGGGTTTTTGAACTGTTAAAAGTTTATTTAGGTTTTATTTTATGTGAATGGGTGTTTTGCCTTACTGTATGTCTGTGTACCGTGTCAGTACTGTGCCATGGAGGCCAAAAGAGGGCATTGGATCCCCTGGAACTGTTGTTGCAGATGGCTGTGGACTGTCACGTGGGTGCTGGGAATCAAAGCTGGGTCTTCTGAAAGAGAAGCCAGTGCTCTTAATCTCCAGCCCCAGAGTTTTTAGATTAATATTTATTATCACTGAAAATATCCATCATGTGGAGGGGTTATCTGTGGCGAGCAGTAAACTAGAGCAGGCTAAACGGCTGTTAAATACTGTATCGACTGGCATCTACGCCTCTTCTTGAGCTCAGCGTGTCTGAGAGCACCACCTGCTCTAGATGCTGAGTCAGCACAGCCCTGATACTTACTTGGGGGAGGGGAGTTTTATACTAAGGCTCTCATCTGAAACCATGATGTTCTCTAACATTGCTGAACCTATTAATATCATTCATACACTCAGGTATTCTCACACATAAAAATGACTTAAAACGGGACCTCGGTAATATTCAAAACTGATTTATTTTTTGTTTGCTTGTCTGTTTTGCTCAGCACAGAGATGAACCTAGGGCCTCACACACGGTAGGTGAGTCCTCCTCTCTCTGCACCACAATTCTTGCATTCCATGCGGTTTAATATTAGGCACGAGAAAAGAATAGCTCTATAGTTCTGCCAACTTTTGTCTGACTCTCAGAAAATGAATGTATCGCAAATATTATGCAAAATAGAATGAAATTTTTATGTTGGAAAACTCAAAGATATTTTTTGAATTCCCATGAAATATGTCAGTATGTGTGTGCCTGCGTATTTTAGGCCACATATTGTAATTTTTGATTTGCACGTACTTTCTCAGGTTGATTAGTAATCATTAAGTGACAAAATGATTGGCATCATTGAAGGAAGCAATAATTTTATTTGATTGAGTAGTCAGACTTTCTGGATATGTCTGGCGGGGGTGGGGAGGAGCAGATACACTGTTACCATCTTTACTTGCTAACAAAGCCAAAGTCTGAAGTTGGTGATGTGATGGGACGTGAGACTCTGTGAGCTGTTCTCCCTGAAACCTGCAGTGGTTTTATGCTGGGTTTGCCTTTAGATACTTGCACCACCATTTTCTTTTCTCGAAGACAGCTGAAATAGGAATGACATTTAGTAGTTACCCATCAAAACCCTTTTTTCCTCCTGTGTGTATTGTAAGAGAGAAGCAGAGGGGCCCTAGCTTCTTCTGAATATTTTAATCTTTGGAGTTAAATTTTTTGATGCCCATTTAACCAACTTTACAATAATACAGTGATAACTGATTAAATTAGTACAGTGGCTTAATTCAAGAGCAGAACTTCAGGCGATAGGTTTTTTTTTTTTTTTTTTTTAGCCCTAGTGGTGGAAATAAATGAAAGTACCCTACAGTAGTTGCTGTTGACTTAAATTTCTCATGGCATATGTAACATATTTTCCTGCATAACTTACTGAACCACGTATGATGTTGCTCAAAATCAAGATATTTTAAAGCTCTAGCTCCAGTGCCAGGGAGAGCACCCTGCATACTAAAAACAAAACGAAACAAAACAAAACCCAAAAACCTGGATCACATCCTCTATACTGTTTGCCTGGAAAACTAGAAAATGTTCCAGAGAACAAATGGTCACCCAGTGTCAATATTCAAATATTTAGTGACTTCATTACATTTTTTTATTTCTCACACACAGACATTTTTATTACTCCACTAATCATTTTTTGGGTTTCAACATCCGCAAGATATAATTTTAGTTTATATCTTTAAAATGATTTATTCTATGCACATTGTAGAGGAATTTATCATGTGATTATAAAGATGAACATGACATCATGATGACTTCTCTTTAAAGAAATTTACTCTGTATGTGCATGGGGGGGGTAGGGGGCTGGATACTCTGGGCACATCCTTGTGTGGATGTCAGATGTAATATGCACAAGTTGGTCCTCTCCTGATGGTGTGTGGGTTCCTGGGTTATAGAACTCAGGTACTCAGGCTGGGCAGCCGTCACCTTTATCCACTAAACCATGTCTGTGCAAGCTCAACACATCTTTGACAACTTAAATGAAAATTAGCATGCAAAAAATAGCAATGGAAGCAAACGTGTCACTGAATTTTGCATTCTCCACTTACAGACACTTGTGGGCTTTCCCCCTTCGACATTAGCATGCCTATTGGTTTAGTGCTCATTCAGCTCATGCCTGGGGAGCAGCCATTTTAGGGAGACTTTATGAACACGGCTTCTGACATTCAAGGGAGACACAATCTCACAGCCAACTCCCTGATCCTCTGGCTTACAGTCTTCCCACTCCCTCTTCCCCAAGGAGCTCTGAGTCTTACGTGAATTGTGTTGTAGAGGTATCATATGGGATTGGGCTCCGTAAATCTACATTTTGATTGGCTGTGGTTTTCTGTAATGGTCTCCAGCTGTTGCAAGGAGAAGTTTACTTGATGAGGTGTAAGCTATCTGTAGGCATAAGGACAAACATTTAGGATGTATTTAGGGATCATGCTGGTTTAGTAAAGTGGTGATCGTAGGTTCTCCTCCAGGATTTTCTACCTTCAAGTAGCTGTCTAGGTTTCAGGTAGCAGGCATGATTTCCTGCTTGTTGAGGGTGTCTTGAGACCATTTAGAAAGCTGTTGGTTTCTGTCAAAGCCATGCTGCTTGTTGCCATGGTTCATAGACATCATAGCTGGTAGAAGTGGTTATTGTTTCAGTGGAAGCTGTCATGGTGCCTTCTGTTACCATGGAAGCTAGTCCTCAGGGAGAAGGCTTTCAGGTCAGTTCCAGCTCAGGGGCCTGAGGTTCCTGTGTCTGAAGTGCATGCTGTCTTTAGCAATAGGGAGAAATGTCTGTGGAGAAGCCAAGGGCAGGCAATTGAAGTGGCCTGTTTGGGGAGTCTCTTGGGCAACCCTGACCAACAGCTCACAAGAGGGCTTCTCATGTCTGGTGCTGTGCTTTTGATAGGTGGTCTTTCCTGGTTCTTGGAGGGACCATTGTTAGGCCAGGTGGGAAAATTTTATTTAAACTATAATTCATATTTATATTTAAATTGATGTGTATTATAGGTAGTTAGATAATTAACAATATGATTATAAATTTTTCAGTCATCCTTAGTATTGTTTTACCCCCTCCCTTCTTTCTCTACATTTATCTTCTTCCTCTCCCTAATTAGAGCCTCCCATTTTACCCATCTTCCCAATCAGATCACTGGTACCCTGCTATTGGCCTCTCTATTGCTCCCCTACTCCTGCAATGGCTCCTTTGTACTTTATGGTATCTGAAGTTACTCAGGCTATGTACAAGCAACTAAGGAATACTGTGAGGAGAATAGTCTTCCCCAGGAAACAGCATGCCAATTGGTAATCTATGACCAAATCATCAGCCCTGAAAACATACATGCAAGTAACATACAGACTGAGCAGGTTGTCCTTATGTATTTAGGAAATGTGTGTATGCATATTTACAAATATGTGCATGCATATATCTGTAACAGCAATTAAATAAAAAGGGGGCTATGAATTTGAAAGAGAACAAGAAAGAGTCTATGGGATAGTTTGTAAGGTTGAAAGAAAAGGGGGAAATGATATAATCACAATCTCAAAAACTAAAAAAAAAATAACAACAACACAGTTCCATTGCTTGAACCAGCTGATTTATTGCACTGTATGTACTCTTCAGAATTCCTGTATAAGGTGCTTTATTTTACTTTTGTTTTAAACTGAAGATTAATTTATTCTCATTTTATGTGTATGGGCATTTTTGTTGTATGTATGTCTGTACATATGTATATATATCTTGTGCCATATATACGTCTGGTCACTCAAAGTCCAGGAGAAGGCATTAGGTGCCCTAAAGCAAAAGGTTACAGATGGTTGTGAGCCACTATGTGGGTGCTGGGAGTGAAACCTAGGTCCTCGCAAATAATGGTAAGTGAGCTTAACTGCTGAGCCATGTCTCCAGCCCAGAGGGCTTCGTTTTAAATTAATGGCAATATTGAAAACTGCATTTTGGTTTAGATGCCGTATTAACTAGGATGCCTCCAATTGCACATAGTTTTCTGTTTAAATAAATTTTAAAAATCTTTCTTGGCTTTCTTGATAGAAAAGTTAGACAGGTCAGTGAGCTTCACCCCCAAAGGCTTCCTCCATAACCAAGACTCTTTCTCCATCACTCCTGTGACTCATGTAACATCTGATTTATTCTAGACTGTATATCATTATAGACCTACAACGGTGGCTATCCTTTTGTTGTATAGAATCATAAAGAGAGATCATGTCTGTTCCTCGGTCCCAATTTTCTAAAAAAGAATCCTGAATTTGGTTGAGGGAAGGAGCACAAATGTGACGTGCAAACTTGAAGCCACTGTATGCTAGAGAATGTCCTGTATTGATTGGCTTCCATCGCCTGAAGATCTTCTGAACCTGGAAGATGAGGAGAGCAGCTGAGCTATCTAATAATGTACGATCCTATTTTTTTCTTCTTGTTCCCTAAGCACACCCCCAGTGTATCCAAAGATGTCTTTATTTTCATTGCTACAATTAGTCCAGATTGGTTTCCTGCATCCTTCACAGCTGGGCGTTCATGGTGTATTTAGGGACATGACTTGAATCATCCTGACCTTCAAGCTTGCTGGTAATTTTAGGATCCTTCTCTACCTCATCTCTCATAATGTTTCAATAGGAGAGGAATATGGAAGGCACGGAGAATGATGGGAACAGTAGCAACCACCAGCTATTCTAATTACTAATGCCAGACTATGTGTAACTATTCCCATTTTTCCGTTATTACAGAGAGTTGTAAGATTTGCTCACCGAGACTTCCATAAGAACAGAGAGTAAACTCGAAGAACACATTGGAATTTAGGGCACCATGAATGTTGAAAGCTATAGTGGTTTTTTTTTTTTTTTTTTTTTTTTTCAAATTCTGCTTCAGACAATGTGTGATTTGACCTAGACAAATGCAAAGTGGCTATCTGTCCCAACTATTCCTTTTGATCAATGCAGAGGTCTAATATTTTTCTGACTTCAAGATACTTTACAGACGGTAACAGGACCCAGTGGCTTCTAGCTCATGGTGCTTTTACTCGTGGCTAATCCAAATCCTAGGGTTCTGCAGGAGGCATCCCTCATATGCCTTTTTGGACTCCAATATGGTTAAATGCCATTGTCTTGGAGGTTTGGGGATTATTAGACATTGAGGGCCACTTATACTTCAGCCAACCTCAAGAAGAGCATTGTGTTTAGATTTTATTGTTAGCATATGAAGAGTTATATGTCTGAAATATGTGGAGGTAACTGTTTAAGATAATTTCTTTCGTCAACATAAAGGAAGGACTCTGAACTAAGAATGGCAAGGTATATGCCTGGTAAGGGAGACACAGGTCTGAACATGCCCATCGCTAATTGGGCATTGTGCTTATTAACTGTTGCCACTGATTAATTTTCTGAGCAAACTTAGCAATGTCTAACAACACACATGTATTACAGTTTCTGAGCAGGGGCTTAGCTGGTGTCACTGTGCTTCAGAGTCCCTCCTGAGATCAAGGTGGGAACACCCTGAGCTACAGCCACAGAAAAGCAGTGAGTTTTTTATAATTATTTTTATTAATTACAGTTTATTTACTTTGTATCCCCCCTGTACTTCCCCCCACCTCCCAATCCCACACTCCCTTCCCCAGTCCACTGATAAGGGAGGTGCTCCTTCCCTTCCCTCTGATCCTAGTCTATCAGGTCTCATCAGGAGTGGCTGTATTGTCTTTCTCTGTGGCCTGGTAAGGCTGTTCCTCCCTAAGGGGGAGGTGATCAAAAACAGGCTAATCAGTTCATGTCAGAGACAGTCCCTGTTACCATTACTATGGAACCCACTTGGACACTGAACTGCCATAGGCTACCTCTGTGCAAGGGTTCCAGGCCATCTCCATGAGTGGTCCTTGGCTGGAGTATCAGTTTCAGAAAAGACCCCTGTGCCCAGACTTTTGGGATCTGTCACTGTCCTTGTGGAGCTCCTGTCTTCTCCAGGTCTTACTATCTCCCACCTCTTTCGTAAGATTCCCTGAACTCTGCCCAAAGTTTGGCTGTGAGTCTCAGCATCTGCTTCAATACCCTGCAGGGTAGAGCCTTTCAGAGGCCCTCTGTGGTAGGCTCCTGTCATGTTCCCTGTTTCCTCCCTCCCCCGATGTCCATCCTCTTTGCCTTTTTGAATGGGGATTGAGCATCTTCGCCAGAGTCCTCCCTCCTGATTAGCTTCCTTAGGTGTACAGATCTTGGTATGTTTATCCTATATTATAGGTCTGGGAAAGGATCTTCACCAACCTTATATCTGACAGAGGGCTAATATCCAGTATATATAAAGAACTTAAGAAGTTAAACAGCAACAAATCAAATAATCCAATTTAAAAAATGGGGTACAGAGCTAAACAGAGAATTCTCAATAGAGGAATATCGAATGGCAGAGAAACACTTAAAGAAATGTTCAACGTCCTTAGTCATCAGGAAAATGCAAATCAAAATGACACTGAGATTTCACCTTACACCTATCAGAATAGTTAATATTAAAAACTCAAGTGACAATTCATGCTGGAGAGGATGTGGAGAAAGGGGAACCCTCCTCCACTGCTGGTGGGAATGTAAACCCATACAACCACTTTGGAAATCAATCTGGCACTTTCTCAGACAATTAGGAATAGCACTTCCTCAAGATCCAGCTATACCACTCCTAGGCATATATCCAAAAGATGCTCAAGTATACAACAAAGACATCTGCTCATTCATGTTTGTAGCACCTATTTGTAAATAGCCAGAATCTGGTATACAGCCCAGATGTCCCTCAGTTGAGAATTGGATACAGAAATTGTGATATATCTACACAATGGATTATTACTTAGCGATAAAAAGCAAGGAAATCGGGAAATGTGTAGATAAATGGTGGGAACTGGAAAAGATCATCCTGAGTGAGGTATCCCAGAAGCAGAAAGACACACAGGGTATATACTCACTCATAAGCAGTGACTTTTAAGGACTAGGTCTTGAAGCTACCCACTATCAATCCCTCCATAATCAATGCCTTAAAGTAAACTATTAAGATATTCTACATTTAAAAGACCAGACTTATCTGTTTCAGAATAATTTAAACATGAGTTAAAAACATCACAGATGTATAAAGAAATATGGATTGTGTTTATTTTCTTCATTCATCCATTAAAGGCATATTGATTGAGCACCTTCTGTGGGCCAAGCATCGTGTGTGGAAATATGTGCATGTGGAGGCCAAAGGTGGCCATTGCTTGTCTTCATCTACTGATCTCCATGTAATCATCATCATCATCATCATCATCATCATCATCATCATCATCGTTATATTTGAGACAGTGTCTTTCATTGAACCCAGAGCTCACCAATTTACCAGACTTGAAGGCTTGTGTACTCCAAGGATCTGTCTGTCTCTGCCTACCTCTAGGGTTGAGGCATGCAGGCGAACCCCACTTTTAAAATCATTGCTGGGGTTCTGAACTCAGGCCCTGTGCTTACCCAGAAAGCACTTTTGACCCACTGAGCCAGTCCCAGCTCTTTGCGAGGCATTTTATAAGCACAAAATAAAGATTATTGATGGGTCTTATTTGATATTTGGATTCTCCCAAGGTCAGCTTGATTTCTGGATCTGAAAAAGCTGTAACTAATCTGACAACTATTAACAATGATTAATAAATATGTATTAAACCTTCTTGTGCTGCTTCTATTCACGGAGTGTAGTATAAATATCTCAATATAGCTTCCCTTTGGATGAACCAAAATTATCTCAATATTTTTCCTTCTCAGCTCTTCCTTACATTCTTACCTTCTTACAAAAACCTTCCTTTCATTTTCAGTATCTATAGTCAGAGCATTTTCCATTACATCCTCTCTATTCTTAGCATCACAATCTCCTAAAATGCAGATATGTTCATGGCAAATCCCTGTTTAAAGAGCTTGAGTGACTCTCACACCATTTACAACAGAATGCTGAGTCCTTAGTGAGGTAGTAGGCCCAAGTCCTGCCAAACGCAGTCCCCTCACCATCTGGCATTGAGTCATGCGCAAGGCCCATTTGCCCTCTCTTTTCTCGTCTCCACCTCAAAAGCTGTTCCTGCTTCTGTGCTTCCGTGATTCCCCTACTTTTACACTGAGTCACTTCAGTGACATCCTGCTGACAGAATTTCCTCACACAGCTGAGTGCTATGTCCATCATCTATGCTCTCTTTATGTAACATGTAATACAAAAACAAGTAGAGCAGTCATATATGCCCCTCAATCTGTTCATGGCAGTTTAAGTGTGGTTATCTCAGCTTTGGGCTGGGTGTTCTCATGGAAAGAGATGTGGGGAGCAGAGGAAGCCGTGAGTGGAAGGGTAAGGAGTGGATGAAGTCCTCCATGAATGTGTGTTATTATCGAGGACCAGTCCAGTGACTCACGCTCACGGGAGTAGGCAAAGACTTTCGCAGGCCATGCTGAAGGAGTAGGCAAGGCCTTCCTCTGGTCTGTGTCTGGATATTGACTATACAGCATAAACCTGCTGAGGCTCTAGGTTGCTTGGGTAGTCAGAACTGCTCTACCACAGCAAGCATGACTCACCTGATCACAGCTCTTCTGTAAGTCAATGGGTTTAACTTTGCTTCAGTCTCTCTTTGTCCCAGTCCAGTTTCCAGGACCAACCTGTCTGTTTTGGATGTAGCAAAAAGGTTTTGTGTTTGTTTCTGAATCACTGGCTGAGCACAGTTCTAAACAGTAAATAGTGACCAAACACTTTTTTTGTGTGGAATAAATATAAATGAGTGAGAAATAATTGATATTTTCCTATAGACAGAGGTAGTGTTCATAGGATTTAGAAAGCAGAGGCACACAGGTGGGCTCTACATTTTTATCAGTGCTGGGGATCTGAACTCTGGACCTCATGCTCACACAGCAAGCACTTTACACACCGAGCCATCCACCCAGCCCTGTGCGAGGCATTTTTATGAACACTTATAACATTAAAGCTTCTTGATGAGAATCCTACTTGATGTTTGAATTCTCCAAAGTTCAGCCTGATTCCTGGATCTGAGAAAAAGTTATAACTAACCTGAGACCCATGACCAATAATTAATAAATAATATGCATTGAAACCATTTGTACTCTAGGAGGTATGGATTCGTTATTCCAGAACTACCATGTACAACTCTCTTTTCTTGCACCTAGGATAAGCCAAAGACGCAGGTGTCTTTGACCTTTTGTATAGCGATGAGAAATTATATATGCTCTCATACATATCTCCACTTAAACCCTTTAAGAGAACCAAAAAGGCATGGCATATTGAGCGGCATCTTCATGTATGTTTGAGAATCCCTGGAATGCTAGGTTAAGCAGGAGTGAAGATGAAGAGTTTCCGATACAGGTTACAATGTGTCAGTACACTGCCGTTTTCTCTGTCCTAAGTGCCCAAAGGAATATTCCTGGCTCCAGTTCTCCATGTCGTCAGTGTGGTGACATTACGGTCCCAGGTCTCCACCTTCAATGTACACTATGGCAGATGCTGATCTGCAAAAGCTGACTAAAGGCCAGCGTCTGTTCTGGTCTCCTACACCCAAAGCCAAGACGTTTGATCTTGTTGCTGTTGTAACAGATTAACAGACACAGTTAACAAGCTCAGTAGTTTATGAAAATACAAAATATTTCTCCCTTAGTTTTGTAAATTAACAATTCAGGGTTAGAGGCATGGTGTCGACAAGGCTCTTTTCTTCTGAAGGCTGTAGCTGATAGTTCATTTCTCAGCTGGTTCCATCTTCTAAAGGTGCCCTCCCTGGATCACAGCCCCTTCCTCCATCTTTATTGCCAGCAGATAGAGTTTACTCTTTTCTACCGTCTCTTGCTTCTCTGAGTCTTATAAAGATGTGCTTTGTTATATTGAGCCCACTGGATCACCATCTCTGCAGCTCAAGATCTTCAACTTAATCACACCTACAAAGTTCTTTTGTGCCGTATAAGGGAGATTCTAATGATTAGGATGATGTTGGCATTTCAGTCGGCAGTGTTCCCAAAAGGCTCATGTTGAATATTTGGTGCCTGGCGTGAGTGACACTGAAATGTATAGAGAGACTTTAAGAGGTGTCATCTATCTGTGTGTGCAAGAAGGAGGTTTCTAATGGCAGGTCTTTGAAATTACCCCTGCCTCTGGTTCTGAATCAGCTTTCTCCTTCTTGGATCTCAGCCACATCAGTGCCCAATGCCCCATCCTCCCACTGCCTTGGACATGACTATTCCTGCTTTCATGGCTACTCTTATCATGAGCTGAAATTCCCCAGAAACCTTGAACCGAAACAAACCCTTTTTCTATTATGTTATTCTGTCATATGTTTGATCAGCAAAAAATAAATAATACAGATAGATATGGAGATCTGTAAGGCCATCACTCAGCCGGCCAAAGGATGTTTGAAAGGATGACAGAGAAGCCTGAGCAAGGACTGGGACCATACTTGGGAACACTAGATAGAAAGTCCTGTACTCAGGTAATCTGTAACAAGGAAACATGGGGATCCTGGTTTTACTGAACTTTTTTCTCATCATGCATATAATCCTCCTAACCTAATCTGTTACAGATAATAATCTGAAGCACAAAGAGTGCTGTGTAAGTTGCATGCATTCAAGATGATGAAATAATCTTGAACTGGTAAATACAGAAGACATTGTACAGATACCAGTTTATGCAAGTCCTATATACAATAAGAATCTATGTAATCTATGGAGTTAATATTAATCCATCTTAAGTAGTTTCAACAGTTCAAATGGTCCAGAAAATGAGGGTCTCTCTGCAGCTCAAGACTGCGGGTTGAGTCTTCTACGGGTAGAGGTCTAAGCACGGAGCATTTTCCCTGGAGGAACTCATGCCCTCTTCCTGTTTCCTTCATGGTTGAGCTACCTACAAAGTTCTATCAGAGGAGAACTATTAGCAATGGCTGTGCTCTGTTAAAGTTCTTTTTCTCTCACTGCACCCCTACCTCTTACTTGTCGTGAGAGATCCTCATTCTACACCTACTCGTTGTTTTGAACAGTCTTTCTTGGCCTCCCCTTCCTTTGAATCTCTAATTCCATCCTTCCGCCACCTCTTCAGTGATCTTAAAATATACCCGATTTCACCTGCTTGATATGCCTTGGAGAATACACTCTCCAGCTAGCAGTACTTATTCACAAATTATAACACTACCGTTAACTTACTCCTCCCAAACTATTGCTATTTTAGATTAAAAATTACTTTCACCATTTGGAACTTGGGTATTTTCTTTCATAAACATAAGTTAAACTTCTTTACTTATTTTACTTGTATAATTGGTATTTATATTTTGCTGGTTACTGAATAATGTTTCCACTTCTACAGGGCGCGGGAAAAAGATTATTCCAACAAAGCAGTTTATGTTTCACTGCCTTCTGAGAGAGGAAGGGGTTAATAATCCCCAACTGCTCCTCTCACTTTTGCTCATTCTCAGTAACGTAGGGAAGTGTAGACAACAATGTTTAATAACAGGAAATCAGAATTGTCCAACTGTTTGAGAATTTTGAGTCAAGCTTTTTTTTTTTTTTTTTTTTAAAGAAAAATGTGTTTCCCCTACTCGGCAAAGTTGGTATATAAATAACCAGACAGACATGAAAAGGAAATATGACAATTAAATTTAATTTTAAATGGTGTAACATTTCTGTGGATTTTTTTCTAAAAATACATAATAATGAATGTCATTATGGTATGTTATCATAGGGATAGCTCAGCTACTGATGGCTGCACTTCAATAAGTAATTGAGCAAATGAATGTGAAAATGAGTGCTAAAATTTCAGAGTGGTTTTAAAAATCATGTATAAGTTAAATGTAAACATAATGTATAAGCAATGCCACTGTGATCAGAAGTATAGGATTTCTCATCTTCAGTCAAGTTCATGATCTCTTCTAGCATGATCTGCTATGAATAATAGCTGTCACTATTTGTTAAGACACTGTGTATACATATATGTACATACATATATATATATATATACATATGTATTATATATATATTCAGATATTACGTAGATACTATTATATTAGGACAATGGCAGTCTGTTTAAGATTCAGTGTTTCTCAACCTTTCTAATACTGCAACACTTTAATATAGTTCTTCACGTTGTAGTGACCACCAACCATAAAATTATTTTGTTGCTACTCCATGACTGCAGTTTTGCTACTGTTATGAACCATAATGTAAATCTCTGATGTGCAGGATGTCTGATATCTTACCCCCAAAGGGCTCACAGCCCACAGTTTGAGCACTGTTGGTTTAAATGGTTTGTGGATTGATACGGAAGATATTACATACATAATGTATGTATGTATGATGAAATCTGTTATAGATGCATATTCTATAGAGTTCATGTTTTAAATATCTTAAGCAGTTTAAATAGTTCATTTTGCTTACTTAACTTATGAAATGACAAATGCAGAAGATATTACATGGCTAATATTTCATAAAGCAGATGAATTTTTTCCTTATGATATAACTTGAGTTATGCTGAAACTTTCCAAAGACTGAGATTTCTGTTTTTGCTCTCTGTCCTCAGAATGGCTTCACACCTTTATATATGGCCGCCCAGGAAAATCACATTGACGTTGTAAAATATTTGCTGGAAAATGGAGCTAATCAGAGCACTGCTACAGAGGTAAGTCTAGTCTCAGATTCTTTTGTTTTAAGGTCCATATTCTTTATATCAGTTTCATTTTGTCTGAAGCATGCTGGGAATGTTCACATTACTATTATAATCCACAATAATGGCCCCTGAGTGACTCGGGTTTGTGCATATCAACATGAGTTTATACCTTCAGTTTAGATTGATGATCATGCATTATTATTTCCATTATCATTAAGCTTGGAGTTCCTGTTGTTGGTGCAACATGGGTCTCAGTCTGTAGCCCAAGTAGGCCTTGAATTCGCAATTCTCCGGGAATTATAGGAGCACTTGCAACCTGACTTGCTTTTGGAACCTTCACAGCATTCTAAAATTAGATTACCATGAGTGATCCCTGTCCCTTTTTGTTCATATTCTAACTTAGGATCCAAAGCACTTCCTTGAAGGAACAATTTCTAACCATTAGAAATAATGTATGGCCATGTGTGTTAGCGCTATTTCCTAAGGACTGTATCACAACAGTGTTATTTATGACAAATAGATCGGGTGTGTGGCTGTGACCATTGCACCCCCTGACAAGAACGTTTGACATCAGCTCAGATTCTGAGGATTCAGCACTTCTGGACACACACAAGAGTTGGAGGGAAGGGGGCTCAGGGCTCCACTTTCCTATGCACATCTTCTTTAGAAGCAGAGATGCCTTTCTGTTTCCTGTAACTTGGTGCAAAATATGACTGATAACTCAGAAGCCATCTTGACCTTTCTTAATGTCTAGTCTGTCTTCCTCTCTGACAATTAAATCTTTAGGCAAAGTGAACACAGCCCCCTTTCGTGCTGTGCTGGGCAGAAAAGTCAATGGAATGAGCTAAACTTACTTTTTATTCTTTGGGAGGGGATAAACCTTTTATGGAAGTGCTCACCATCACCTTCTGACAGTTTATTCTCATTAAAGAGTCGCCATCATTGCTGCACAGGCTATGTGTAATAAGTTATTTCATATAAGCCTTGATTATAACTAGAAAACACAACTGCCCATTGTGTCTTGCTTCTGGGTTCTGCATTCGGTAACACAGACATAATTTATGCACTTGCAGTATGGATGTGTGAGTATTTTTTATAACCTGGGTCTTTTTGTCCCTCGAGACACTCATTTTGCCTATGAGTAGACTGTGAATACCATAAGGCAATGCTCAGAGACATGTCTCAGAGACTGCGTCTCCAAGAAGCATCCCAGCATAAGGGAATCCATCTGTTTTCTTTTTCCTTGAAGGCTGAATTGTTAATCAGAGGAAAGGTTCGCGTCAGAATTCTCTCACCCACCCAGGAGACTTGGGGCGGCTAGTGTGGGTTTTCTGTGAACTCAGTTCATGATGTTCTCAGCGGATTGGCAACGTTTTTGGTCTAGTTGATCAGTGCAGCATTGCAGTGTGATTCCAAAAATAGCCCTTAGTAATCATTGTATCAGCAGAGGCCGTGGTATACAGTGGGCTGCAGAGGCTTTGAGCCTCTGCTTCTCTAACCTAGTATAACACCTGCAAAGGAATCAGTCAAAAGGGCATGGGACGAAGTCTAGCCTAGCCATGGGTATGTCTTATGTTTCAGCCTTTAAAATATCATTGAACTAAAGTTGTTTTCTTATAATAATTGGAAATTTATAAACTTACTATACTGAACCCTACCACCTACGCTAATGGTTACGAAGGTTCACATTCTGTAACAAATGATACTGTGCCAGGGATGAACAACTGGTTCTCTAATGCTCTGTCCTGAAATATGTCCTTTGGCTTCGCTGGAGTATGTATGATCTGCATAAGGAGCACTTCCGTGCTAGTAAGTAACAATGATATGTAAAAATAGATTATCAACCAAATACTATGTCCACTTAAAAAACAGATAATCATAAAATCCTTTCCCTTGGCAGGGAAATACAGACACATGAAGAAATTCTTAGTTTTCAGTTTTCTCATAAATAGGATTAGTAAATAAAGGATGAAATAAATCAAAGCTGCTGATCTTAGTGGGGTTTCTTTTCACAGAGTTTGATTTTAACAGTTTTTCCTCATATTTAGTCTTCTTCCCTGATATACTGGTCAGAATGAATTCTTCAGTGTTGGAATCCAGCATTTATTACTCTGAAGGGAGTTTTCTGTACAGCCAGCAGCAGCATTTTTTACAGCTCTCTTCTCCCTTCCTTCCTCCTGAATTTCACCAAAATTTAAGGCTATAATCTTTTTTACTGGGGTTCCATTCTGTGGATTTTGTCTCCAAGGAAAAACAAAACAGAATGAAAACAAAGTCCCCATTCTGTTAGGACAGACTGCTGCAGAGTACTAGAGAAAATAGATCTGAATAAGCAAATGACCTGGGTGTGTCCTTCATTCACACAGTACCCAATTCATGACACACCTGTACATGCGGCTGCAAGCTGTTCTCTACTTAGGACACTCTCCACGCCTCCATTCAGTGAAGTAGTGTGCTCTATTTAAAAGTCCACACTTATTCAAATGAATAGTCAACATTTCACACTGCTTATGTGGTTCATGCTGCCTGTGTGGTATGAAACACTTGAGAAAATTATTTTCCCTCAAAAGCTCACAGTTGTCACTTAAACAATATTGATAACAAATTAAGTAGTTAGATTTGGGTGAATCACCCTTAACATGGAATGATATATTTTAATTAATCAATCAATTAATTAATTACAGTTTATTCACTTTGTATCCTGGCTATGGCCCCCTCCCTTGTCTCCTCCCAATCCCAACTTCCCTTCTTCTTCTCCCCCTATACCCCTTCCCTATCTATCAATGGAATGACATCTTTTAGTGTACAATCTACCACCCTTGTTCCTGCTATTCAATTGGACTTCTAACATTTGCTTTCAAATGTCAGAAAATCAAGGAGGGATACACTTGCCATCTTTCCAGGAGCTAAATACTTGCTTCTGAAGGTGCAAAAATTGACTTTCCAAAATTTGTAGCTTCGTTTTTTTGTTTGTTTTTTGTTTATTTGTTTTTAATCTCATCCTGGAGGTCTTCCTAACTTTGCATTGTTTGTTGCTGTTGTTTGCTGAGTTCTCTGTTCTTAAGTTGACAGTGGAGAAGTTGGGTTTTAAGTGTTATCTTGCATATGCAACTTTGTGCTGAAATGATCTTAATGAAATGATCTAAAATGAAAATAGTTGCAAAATTAATGGCTAGTCTAATTTACCAAACAGCTTTAGGTCACATTAAATTTCTGATACCCTAATATAAATTATATCAATTACTCTATCATCAACTCACCCCCCCCCAAAATGCAGAAACACCTCTCCATCTCGTACTGTGGTACACTGATTTTTCTGTATAGACCACCACTATTTTTCACTCCCAGTTAGATTTGGTTTCCATTATTTTTTTTCCTTTACGCTAGAAGACATAATTTTACTTTCCTTTTACAAACACGTATTTGACCCACTCCTTCTGTAATATGACCCCATTCCATAACCAGCAGGATTTGTTATGATGCAGGCAGTGTCGAGTGCAAAGGACAGAAATCAGGAAAACAGTCTGAGAAAGCTGCTGGTAAATGACAGAGGCCACTCTGCTTCTGGACTTCACAGTGATCCTCCGTCCTGCTTGTCCGTCTCACTCATCCATGTAAATTATATTCCAGGATGGCTTTACTCCTCTAGCTGTGGCACTCCAGCAAGGACACAACCAGGCTGTGGCCATCCTCCTGGAGAACGACACCAAAGGGAAGGTACGGCTGCCGGCTCTGCACATCGCGGCTCGGAAAGATGACACCAAGTCTGCGGCCCTCCTGCTTCAGAATGATCACAACGCAGATGTACAATCCAAGGTAAGAGCCGAAGAGTCTGTGGATAGGTCCCCTCCGCCTGCCAGCATCCTTCTGGGTGATGACCAAGGAACAGGTCCTGCTGATGCAGCATTCTGTTAGGAGAACACAGAAGCGTTTCCATGAGTATGCCAGATGGAAGGGGACTGTCTGTTAGGAGACAGTAACAAAAAAATAAGGCTAAATGATTTTCTTTAGAAGAGCAGATTCCATCTTTGAGACATTTGATTCAGCATTCTGTTTACTCCATTGACTATAGAGAGAGTCAGAAAGAATGACTATTGTGTGATGGAGTTGCCGTTTCTCACTCTGTCTTGTTGGAATAGAATACTCAGTGGCCTTGAGCAGGATCTGCTGTACCTTTAATTCTGCATTGTGTAACATCTTCCCTCTTTTCCCCACAAAACATTGCTTCAGATGATGGTGAACAGGACAACTGAGGTACAGTATTGCCATTATACCAACATTTACCTTGTTTTTTATTTATTGTTAGTTTTCGCCCAGTTAGAATAAATGCTCACTAATTCATACTAATGATTAAAGTTCTATTAGTGGGAAACTGTTTAGAGAAAGTCCTGTAATTAAGAAATATTGGCAACTTAATTGTATTTGATAAAACACAATTATATTTATATTTGAAACATTATTAAGCCAACTATTTAAATAGTTTATGAGTCCAGCATGAAATAAAACACTACCATTGCATATGTTTTAATGAGTGAACCGTATTCTGAAACTTGCAAAGAGATATGAAATTTTTTCTCTTAGCAAGAATATACAGACTAGGCTTTAGGGAAGAAAAACGTCAGGAAGTTTCTCTGTTATTTAATTGCAGATGCCTTTTTTTCTGGAATTTTTTTTCTTCACCACATTGTTTATAGTTAATAATGGCTCTGCGAATCACGAGCAAAGCAATTGATTTTTTTTTCCCCTGTAAATCTTAAAATACTTGCCATTAAATCCTCTTCCTCATATAAAGTAGGTCATTATAAATGAGAACATTGAGTTCATAAGTCTCTAGCGTGTGTGTTTTTTTTTAGTCACAGCATAAACTTTATTGAAGGTATGCTATAAAAATTAATCTATACTCAAAAACAAGTGACTGCTTATGAAGGCTGACTTTTGTTTTCGTGAGGCATTCTCTAGAATAATTATTTTTTCAGCACTGAGCTGGGGACTTGGCAAAGTTGTAGAGCCTTGAACATTCATGCAGCACTCACAGAAAATGACATAACTCTCAACTTTATTAACATATTCATCTACTGAGATGCAATTTACTTGAATTATTTTAACTGTTTCTTTTGTTTGTACCTTTTTTTTGTGTGTGTGCATGACATAGGTACTTCAAGTCATCTGCTTGATAAAATTGTTCAGGACTGGAAACATACAAATTGATCTTAATTACTAACTCTAAATTTTAGGTACTCCTCGGGATTATTTTTGTACATTATAAAGGGTGCAAGCGAACAGGGAGTTGGGCAACATTTCACAGCCTGATACATTATGATCAGTAAGGACAAGGAGAAAGCATTAAATAATTAATTATTATAAATGATAAAATAATACCATTTTACTTGAAACTGGGAAATCATTTTCCAGCAACTAATGTAATTTTTTGAAATTAAATTATCACTTGAATAATTGTTGTTTGACAAAGCTTTTCCAGGGAGACAGAGCACACAAGTCTACTCAGTCCATCAGGGAGCCCAAAACAAAACAAAGTACAGGTACCACCGAATCCAACTTGCTGAACCAATGAGTTTTATTGGGGGGTTACAAGAACATGGGTGAGAGAGAAGAGACTGAAAGACAACGGTATCAATAAAACCTACCCCAGCAGGGCTGACACCTCACAAGCGGGGGAACCTGAAGCACACTGCACAGCCAGCAGATAGCTCACAGGTTGGAGGGTGACCTTTCCAAGCATCTCTGGTCCAAACCTCTTGTAGTCAGCTCAACTAGTTTTGGCTTCTTCCAGGCAGCAGGTCTGGTCTTTGCAGGTTGGCTTATCTAAGAGTCTTCTTTGCAGCTTGGTTTATCTGAGAGGGACTCCCAACTTTTATTGCTTATTCAACTTCTATTGCAGGGAGGGCCCTAGTGAGTTTCACGGACTTCCTGAAACTATTTTGAGTAGTTTGCTTTCCTGCTCTGAAGAATCTCCTCCTCCTCCCCCTCCCCACTCCCCAGGCAGGTTGAAATATTTCAACCCTTGAAGACATTGTTACAGTGACAATAGACATATAGTCAGCATATGCCTAGGTGACAGGAAACATGAAGATAAAAATAGAAAAAAAAGATTTGACATTTTATAAAATAATTACGGGTTATATACTGATTTTTCTCTTAGTTTTGGCATTAATACATCACCTACATGCAGAGTAAAATAATCTTGATCGTATTTGTGGGGACAGAATTCAGTTACTATTCTTATTTTCACATCTTGCTTCTCCACTGTTAAAAATCATTTGCGACTAATGTTGCTAAATGCATCAGTAGCCTTCGATTACCTAAACCATCTAAATATTTAACTTAATGTTTAAAAACAGTATCACCAAATTCTATACACAATGTCAATAAAATCTTACTGTGGCTTGTAAAGTATTTCTTAGAAGCAATAAAGTACATTTTAAACTCAATTTCCAAGTCAAAAATAATAGGAAATAATCTTCCAAGTGTAGGATGTGTTAACCAGGGAATACTGTTTGTTTCCCCATTTTTATTAAGTTATGAAAACTGTAGGGTAAGGAAAATTATCAGCTCTTTGAGCACTTTAATAAGAAAAGAGCTAAGAAAAGAACAATAAAAATATAAAATGATAGCTTCATCATAAAAAATAAGATTTCTCCATTTGATTTTTTAGTGAAAAAAAATTTTATTTATATCAAATTTGGATTCAACTGAAGTATTTTCTTTATTTCATGTTTGTATTGATACCAAGCATGTCTTTTTATTGAAAATAGTTTTTTTCATACAATACATTTCAACCAAAGTTTCTTCTCCCTCTACTTTTTCAACACCCTCCCCCACATACAGACAGAGAAAGACACACACACAAAGACGCAAACACACACAGATACACACACTTCCAGATCCACTCCTCCTCAGTTTCCCTTCAGAAAAGATCAGGCCTCCAAGAAACAACAACCATACACAGTAAAATACGATACATTAAGATAAGGCAATATCGCTCATACTGAGGTTGGACAAAGCAAACCAAGAGGAGGAAAGGTTGTTTAATATAGGTTTTTAAATTTTTTTTCACCATAAGTCCCAGTTGTGAAAGGGATAGAAGATCAGTGTGGATGGTGTAGAATGAACTGTAGGTTTGACCTGACAAATCTTCACGGTCCTGAGGGGAGATGTGAAACGCCAACCAATGTTCTTTCAAAAATAAGATCAAAGGGTTGGGAAGATAGCTTAGTGAGTAGGGCATTGTCTGTACAAACACAAGGACCCCCAGTTCCAGTTTCCTGAGCCCATGTGAAAAAGCTGGGTGTGGCCATGTGCAAGCCTAAGAGAGTTCAAACAGGGAAATTGCTCACGCTTACTGATTGCCAGATAACTCCAGGTTTTCTAAGACATCCCGTCTCAAGAGAATAAAGCAGAAAGTCATACAACAGGAGACCTAGCCCAGCTCCTCTAGCACACACACACAACTATACATAACCCCCACCCCACACAAAATATAAAACAACATCAAAACCAAAAAAACCCACTCTGTTTTTAAAAAAAATATTTGATTAAAACACTTATTAATAATGGTCAGTCCTGTGTTTGAAACTCTATTTGGTTTCATCATAGTTTGTTTTTTCTCTAATAACCTGAAAAGACTCAGGAGACACACTTGTTTGTGGATACTAGCCTCATAAAATTTAATTTGCGGGTAAGTGGAAGGTGTTTATTTCTCTCTTATAACATTAAACTATAGAATTGTATCAAAGTGTTTATTACATGAATTGTGTCGCTCATCTACTTGGCAGACAGTTGCCCTGTATGTTTTCTTGCTAGTCAGTGGGTGCTTTCCACAGTGTGAGGCGTACCCCTATCCACCCTTTTTCTCTTTCCCTAGAGCGGCTTCACCCCTCTACACATAGCAGCACACTATGGAAACGTTAATGTGGCCACCCTTCTTCTAAACCGGGGAGCCGCGGTGGACTTCACAGCCAGGGTACGTGGCAAAACGTCGGTCTGTGTGTATTCTTGGAAAGTGTATATGAACATTAATGGCTTCCAATAAAGAAGGTCTTATGTCTAACCCCCTTCTTTCATCCTAAAGAGTCTGAAGTTTTTGCTGTGTTAATCACAGGGTGATATCATAACCCAATCAATGAAACACAAGAATCTTAAGAGCTGGGGAAAAGGCTCAGGGTGTGTCTGTTGCTTTTCCAGAGAGCAAGAGTTCAATTCCCACCCATGTTAGGCTGCTCACAACTATCAATTCCATTGTCAGGGGACCCAGAGCCCTCTTCCGGCCCTTTGAGTGCAGAACACTAACACACATAAGAAATGAAAATAAATAAAATAAGCTGGAGAGATGGATCAGAGGTTAAGAGCAGTGACTGTTCTTCCAAAGGTCCTGAGTTCAATTCCCAGCAACCACATGGTGACTCATAACCATCTATGGTGAGATCCGTTGCCCTCTTCCGGCCTGTGGGCACACATGCAGGCAGGATACTGTATAAATAAATCTTTAAAAAAATATTAAGCACAAAGTATGTAAGGACAAGTAGACATACAAATGGGTGAGTTTTTTTTTCTCTGTTGGTTTAATGAATTTAAAATTTACTCTGATGTCTTCCTAAAATACACAGGAAGACATTAAATGCACATGGGATTGTGCATTTAATGGTGTGCTTCTGTTAGAAAATTTATATACGTAATAGTATGAAATTCATATTTAGATGGATGGCATTTACTATGACTCAGTTGATCCACTATTTAAATATTTAGAAAAGTATGACATACCATGATGACCTCTGATATCTCATAAGACTAAGTTTTTGGTGTACTATTGTAGTTTTTGGAAGTCTTCTATACAATCCATGTGTGGTGGCATATATCTGTAATTCTCGAAATCTAGAGGCTCAGGCAGAAGAATTTCCAGCTTAATGCCAGCCTGTGTCACATAGCAAGTTCTAGGCTCACCCAAGTTACACAGTGAAATCCTGTTTGGAAAAAAAAAATTAATTTGTTCTAAAACTATGTTGTACTATTTTCTAGTTGCTTCTCTCTGTGAATTATTCTGAAGGGATGATTACCACTAAATATTAATATAGATTTTTTTCCATTTTTAAGTACATAAAACTTTGAGATCTCAAATTCTACAGTACATCAATATTACAGAAAGACATTTTCTTAGGCTCTATTTCACAATTTGGGTCTTTGCTTCTATTACACAGATGTCCTCCTCCTGTCTCTTAACTGTAGTTTTACATTCAATGTGTATATTGAAGTTCTTGACTAACAGGTATTTTTGTTCCAGTGTTCATTTTTTTAACACTTAGTATTCATGATTTATGGGCTGATTTGTTTGTTCCTTAAAATCAAACCTATTGGGCCATAGATAACATGGGTTAAATTAACACTGAGGTCACAACCCCTTATACTCTTTACTAGGAAGCCTTGCACTCATGACCTGCCATGGCCAACCTGCTCTATATTGTCTTTCCACGGTACAGAATGGAATCACTCCCCTGCACGTGGCTTCCAAACGGGGAAATACCAACATGGTGAAGCTCCTGCTGGATCGAGGTGGTCAGATCGATGCCAAAACTAGGGTGAGTGTCTCTGCCCCTGGAATCTCCTCCCATCCTGAAACCCTGCAGCCTCCCACCCACACCTCGGAACACTTGTCAAAAAAACACAAGCCGTGTGTTTTCAAGGAACTTGCTCTTGCGTTTGATATAAAACTTACAACATTTAAAGATTCCAACTGAAAAGAAGGAATTAGTGTTTGCACATAAATGCCTAAAGAAGAGGACCACCAGGCCCTCGATGTGAGAGTTTTTCTTGCTCAGTTTCTGGGAACAAAGATCAAAGATGGCACTTACACAGCTCTCCTTTGGGTAGTTGTGAAGAAGGCATATTGACTAGCACATTCCGGCTGGGAGACTGTGGCTTTGGCATAAGGTGCTTTCCTGCATATTGATAGTTTTTGTGCCTTTAACTGTTGAATCCATTAGTTAATTCTTAGGCAGTCGTACTACAGCCATCGAACAAAAGATTTTTCTGCTGTGCTGGTAGGAAGACAGCAGAGCATTGGCAAGGCTCACCTTCATCTTGGTAGAAGTGGAGCCCTTCATTCATTTCAAACTTCTAAAGTAAAATGGCGTCCTAACATCTTGATGCACACATAGTGAATAAATAAGCTCACATATTAAAAATAGACTCCGAAGGCAGGCTGCCTGATCTACAATCCTATTTGTGTCATTGACGAAGCTTGATGCTGTTGGCATTTTTCTGACCTCAAAATTTAGCTAGCTAAATTCTCGGTAACTTTAGGAGATTGTATGAGGATTAACCTGCAGCTGTGTTGTTTCCCTTGATAAAGTGGAGATGTAGTTCAGCTGATACAATATGGGCCTGCCTGGCAGGAAGCTCTGGATTAGAGGCTGAGCACCACATAAACTCAGTGTGGTGGTGCACACCTGTGACACAGTTACAATACCAACACTCAGGAGCTCTAGGCAGCAGGGTCAGAAGTTCAGTTTTATTCTTGGCTAGCCTGAGCTACGTGAAATTATCAAAGAAAGAAAGAAAGAAAGAGAGAGAGAGAGAGAGAGAGAGAGAGAGAGAAAGAAAGAAAGAAAGAAAGAAAGAAAGAAAGAAAGAAAGAAGGAAGGAAGAAGAAAGGAAGGAATGAAGAAAGAGAGAAAGAAAGAAAAAAGAGAGAGAAAGAAAGAAGAAAGAAGAGAGAGAAAGAAAGAAGAGAGAGAGAGAAAGAAAGAAAGAAAGAAAGAAAGAAGAAGAAAGAGAGGGAAAAGGAGTGAATGAATTACTTAGCTACTCATTTTTATAATAGTGTTGATATTATATGCAGTTTTTGTTTTAAACACACCACACAGAAATTTAATATCAGTTTTCTGAAGTAGATTTGGCTAATGAGAGACTTTACAAAATTTGTAAGTAGTTTTGAAACACAGAATTGAGCCAGGCATAGTGATGTACACCTGTAATTTTGGTGTGGTGATGTACACATGCAAGTCCAGTCCTCAGAGAGAAGAGAGCAAGGATTGCAGTTCTGAAGTCAGCCTGGGCTGCAGAGTGAGTTTGAGGCCAGCCTGGGCCTGCAGAGAGACCCTGTCTCAACCACAAACAGAAGAAATAGTACCCCATATTTCACTGCAAAGATAGTATCCTCTGTATATGAAAGGGAAACGGCACACATGAAATCTAAAAATATGGCCACATAAACAAGGCCTGTGCAGCAACAACATCAGTGGACGTGCCAACACAGATGGGGGGAAATATGGACAATCTATTGCTGCTGAAAGGGAGACAATCAGTCTTCCCCAGAGATAAGCCTCTGGAATTACAGTACTCAGTTACGAGGATAATAAAAAATAATGGAATTGAGTTTGAAATAGAAAATGCTTAATTTCTTTGGCTATCATCATAAAGGGGTTTCTATACACATAATTTTAAAAACTTAATTATCATAATTTCCAGTTACTTCTAGCAATCAGATTATCCACAAACAATCAGAATATAGTGTACTGCACCTAGAATTCTTTCTCACCTACTCATTCCTTTTCACATGTTTGAGGTTTCCATTATCTGGAGAAAAGCAAAATTTTATAGAGGTTTTGTCTGAATAATAAAATGAACCTACCCCCACCCCGATTCTTCCTCACTGTCAGTACTGTTTTAACAGTACTATTTAACTGAGGCATTCAGCAGCATGGAAGCCTCATCATTAACTGACTTTAGTATGAAAGTCAGAGACATTGTAACCAGAATCCCTTGTCACTGTCTAAAATTCCATCCTTTAATGTTAAACTATAAATTTTATAGCTAGTTAAAATGAGACTATTAATTTGGGTTTTATTAAAGCCATTATTCTTTTCTGTTTTAAAAACTTATTTATTATTTAAATGTAGAGCTACCCATAGGAGGATTTTATTTAAAATATTAAAACATGTTTCAATGCCAACAATAAAAGTACACAAACTACTAAAAGATATTGAACAAAACACGTCAGAAAAAAGGAACCCCTCTCTCTACTTATTAGAAGAGATAATTAAAGGAGTGGTAATAGCTACTGATTGTCACGTGTGTATGATTCTCTTTGTACTCTCCTAATTATATTAGGAATATCTTATTTCCCCTGCCCAACAACTTACAAAACATATTGTTTTCTTGAGATATGTGAAGAAGTGAGATTGCTAAAAAGGTGAAAAGGATTTTAACACAATTATGTAACATGAGCTAGGAGACACAGCATTTTTATAACTATCTGATTTCAGCACCCATTGAAATACAGCACAGTCAGAGATTGAGGCGGGGAAAAGATAAGGAAAGAAAGGATTAGATGAAGCAATTCTGAGCTATCAGCTAGACAGGTGATGCTGCTCTAATGTTAACTGAGAGCCTTTGCCAAAGCATCACAGAAGAGAGGCTGACACTTCTGTGTGTCTGCTTTTAGTGAGGAGGAAAGTGCACATGAGGAAGGGATCTTTGTGGGGGCAGAAGAATTTAGCCTTCAAACATAGGCTTATAGCATAAAGGTGCTGAAATATAAAGCCTGGACAAGAGGTGGCAATAATCTGAAAGTGTATGTTGTAGTAAAGATTTAGATTCCAGCCAGACTGGGCTCGTTGGACAATGAATTTGGCACCAGTGGACACTGGTCTGTCATAAGGGCAGGTCCAGTGCATCATTAACCATGAGACTGAGAACTTAGTCCTCTCTAGTTCTTCGAGGTTCTTGTGGGACTGCTGAAAGTTCTCTACCAAGTTCCTCTTGTTACCTAAGGGGAATTTTTTTATGGTTTTACCATATTACACAAAGAATATTTCAGGTAATTCATAAACAAATGCTATCTGTCTCTATACTTAAAACCATGTAAGCCAGCATCCCTCACCTTGTCTTTCTCCTAAGGCTGTCAGACAGAGCAAGAAGACCCTTTCTCTCGTACTGCATGGAAGCTCACTCATACACATTAGCCAGTAGTTTCTAATCTTTGACTCACCCCAGGGCTTTGTGTCTCTGCAGTGCCGGGCACAGAGTGTTCCGCTTACTGAAGGACATTCCTCACACTAAACACTGACGGAATCTCAACAAGCGTGCGTTTGAGGACCCACACTGTGTCACTTACTACACAACTCTTATCATTACTATATTACTATGGGTGCTAGCATCAAGACAGAAAAGAACTAGCATTTTATTTTATTTTTCTGATTTTCTTTTTCCCCAACAGCAGTGGTTAAATGCTTCCTTTAAAATGGAGCCTCTTTGTGCTAATTCTGATACCCTAAACTGCAAGAGTGATTTTAGTAGTTCATTATCTTTTCACTGGCTTAATAGACTCAACAAAGCAAAGAGTCATTATCGTTTAAAAATCTTAGCCAAAAATAGATGGGATACTCAAATTTAGTAAGGTAGAGGTTTAAGTGAGCCTATTTATGGGGCTGGGGAGACAGTTCCTTTGGAAAAGTGCTCGCTATAAACATGAGGGCCTGAGTTTGATGCCAGAGCCCACATGACAAAGTCCCTTGTGGTGGTTGGGCATTATAATCCCAATTCTGGGGAGTTAGTGACAGGTGCATTCCCTGGAGATTCCATCCATCCATCTATTCTCCTCTCTCGTTCATGAGCCTTTGGCCAAGTTAGAGACCTGGGCTTAAAAAGTAGCTGGGTGGCTCCTGAGAAATGATGCCTGAGGCTCAACTTTTGGTCTCCATACAGACATGTGTGCATGGCCACCCATACACAAACACACATATATGTTCACATAAAAAGCCAAAAATAGTTCTTATGGTATCATGGACAGCATGTTAGGCAGGATCAAGTGCAGTGTTCTGGGGAAGGGGGGAGGCATGAACTTTGCAGTTCCTGAGACCCGACAGGTGAGAAAATGAAGCTCTTCTAAATTTAAGGAATGTTATCTAGAGGTGGCATGCACTTAACCAAATCTCTGCTAGGCATGAAAGATTGTGTAGATTCCCCCCGCCCCCGCCAACCCCTGCCACCCACCCACATCCCCTTGCCTTTCTTCCTTGGTCAAACCCAGCCAGCAGCCAGACAGGGTCTGCTTGGTCGTGTAGAGAGGTAACCTGTGGCAGTGAGTCTGGGGATCAAACTGAAAGGATCTAGCATGAAAGGCAGACTGTGGCCGCCCCCAGAAACCATTGTTGTTATAAGGAAGATACAGCCTGGCAAGATGACTTTGAAAACAGAGACATGGAAGACCGGCCATCAGACTTCTGGATAAATCAAAGCTGACACCTTCTCAACTATTCTGTTTTTCAGTTGATCTGATTGGTACCTACCTTCTGTGTTTCTTCCCTTGGACAATCTTGATTGCTTCTCCGAAGTCTTGCACCACCAGGCTGATTTAGACATGCTGCATTTCATTTCTCTTTCACTATTTGCTTGGTAGTCTTTAAAGTGATTGCATCTCACAGTTTTCCTGTTCCACCCACTCTTTCTTTTGTCCATGCTACCCTGAAGGGAAATAAAATAAGAAATACAGAGGACATTCAGAGAGTTCTCAAGAACCAGAAGGTTTAACTTAGAAGGTATATAACCAACACACAGTCCAGTTTTGTCATAGATTATTTGATAGCTTTAATTCCATTCATTAGTAACAAATTTCATCTTTGAAATAGTTATATAATTTCTTGGTAAATCTTGAAGCTCTTAAAAGGTTAAGAAAAAAAATCAGGGTACCACAAGACAGTTTTGAAAAATTTAAGAAAGTAGTAGCAATTCAAAACAGGATATTCATGGACAAATTAGAGCAAGAAGAACTTTTAATACAAGTGACACAGAGAAAACCAAAATCAAATGATACAATGGTACAGTCCCCAGCTGTGGTTCCAAGTGAGAAGATTGTTAGAGTCCCATCCATGCTGCTCTTGTACCTTTCCATCTTCTGGGACATGGAAACCCCTGACCAGAACTCAGCCTGTTCTGTTCAACCCACGGGATTGCAGGGGGTGGGGTCTCTGGGTCTCTGTTTTTCCTTTCTTATTCTGTATGTCATGATATTTTTCTGTTTTTGTCTTTTTTTTTTGTTTGTTTGTTTGTCTTTTACTCCTCACTTTCTCTGTCTCCCTTACTCCCTCCCCTTCCCTCTTCATCCCTCTCCTTCCTTCTCCTATCCACTCCCCTCAGGTAAGTAGCTGCCATTGTTGCTCAACCAGATCAAATTTCAGAGCATGTCTCCTGTCAGTAGCAATAGACACAATCTTGTTTTTGTTTGTTTGTTTTTAAAGGCATGTGAACACAGGCTTAACTTCTTAACTTCTCTTGTCAGGACGGGTTGACACCACTTCACTGTGCTGCACGAAGTGGGCATGACCAAGTTGTGGAGCTGCTGCTGGAACGGGGTGCTCCCTTGCTGGCAAGGACCAAGGTGAGTCAGTACGAGTAAGATGGCATCTGGGGACACTTTACCATGCTACTCTCTCTTCTGGGAACAGGGGCTGTCTCTGGCATGAACTCAGCGGCAGGCTCTCTGATCACTTCCCCCTAAGAGGGGAGCAGCCTTGCCAGGCCACAGAGGAAGACAATGCAGCCAGTCCTGATGAGACCTGATAGGCTAGGGTCAGAGGGAAGGGGAAGAGGACCTCCCTTTTCAGTGGACTAGAGGAGGGGCATGGGAGGAGATGAGGGAGGGAGGGTGGAATTGGGAGGAGACAAGGGAAGGGGCCACAGCCAGGATACAAAGTGAATAAGTTATAATAAATAATAAATAATTTTTTTAAAAACACCAATCATTTTTTTTTACTTATTCAGTGTGCTAGGAATAAGAAATATATATCAAACTTGCAAAATTATTAAAATGAGCAAATGCAAGCATCAAGATATACCAAATGGATATTTCTATGTTCCTCCTGTTTTTTTAACCTATTGTTACTGTAGATAAAAACTTGTCTAACCAGTTTACAATATTAGCAATATTAAATATATTAATATATATGAGACTCTTACATTGAATGAGCTAAGTTTTTTTTTTCCATTTTCTAAGATAACAGGTAGAATTACCTGTCAAGGTAATATCATTAACTAGATAAAGCTTTGAGCTTCTATAATCTGTTTCTTTGCAGTAATACTAATTATAAAAATTAATAGTAAAGTTGGTTGACTTTATTAGGGATTAATAAATATGATAAGAGCAGCATACCTTTAGATTAGCCACCTCTAAAGAACCATAAAGCAAGTATTCTGTTCATTATAACATAATACACTAAAAAAATTTTTTGCCTCATTTTAGTAATGTGCTGAAGAAAGAAAACCCATTTCCATGTGAATAAAATTCAGAGTAAATAAATTGTTTGGAGGTTTTTATTATTGATATTTATGAGCTTTATTTTACTGTTACATGTTTCTCCAGTGTCTATCAGAAAATACTATTAAACGTAAATTAACATTAACCACCCAGAGTTATTTAATGGGATATGCAATAATTTTTAGATCCTGAAATATTAAAAAAAAAATTCTGACAATGTGAACGTCTTACATTTTCTCCTGACCCCTCCCTCTTCCTACTCCTTAGTAATGCTTATATCCATTGATACTAGCCATAGGGCAAGATGAAGAAACCAAGACAGTGGCCACACATAAATCATCTTCACTATATACATCTGTATCCACACATATGCCCACACACGTATATGATATGTGCATGCAACATTCACAGTACAGAATGATAATGGATATACTGCAGATAACCAATGTAGTCAAACAACTCTGCTAGTAAATAATTATTCTAAGTAGTATCACCCAAAAGAAAAAGATTAAAGAAGCTCAAAGCTTTATCTTCTAGCGTTAATGCTATTACCTTGACAGCTACTCCATATATAAATATAGATATGTATATATGTTCATTATGTATAATATGTTACATATTGTTTTCTGATTACATATAACATAGATATGGAGAGAGGGAAGGAGAGAGAGAGAGATTTTTTTTTGAGACAGGGTTTCTCTGTGTAGCCCTGGAACTCACCCTGTAAACCAAGTTGTCCTCAAATTCAGCCTGCCTCTGCCTCCCAAGTACTAGGATTAAAGGCACATGTCACCACACACAGTTCAATTTATATTTATATTTTTATGGACAATTTCATTGCTATCATTTGGAGCAAATGAGAGCACACACTTAACATGTATAGAGAATGCAGTTATTCTGTAAAAGCTGTGTTCTACCAGCCATTTAAACAAACAACAACAACAAAAAACCAACCCTGACTTCATACAAGAACTACATGATGTGAAATAATTTATCTGCATTGTTTTTTCATTATCATTCTGCAGTGTGAATGTTGCAAAAATATAGTAAAATGTGCAACGTTTTAGACTGGGCTATGCAGATATAATTGTCCAAAGTTTGTTGAAGAAACAGATTTCAATTTAAATGAAAACAAAATTTCACTCCAATCATGTTACACCCAAAATTTTTAAACGTACATAAAACTGGGGCATGCATGATCTTCCAAGGATTTTTCATATAAGCTTGTTTATAGTTTACCTGTAATTGACACATAGCCACAAGAGTATGGATTACCTAAGTGTGATTTTTAAGGTGACCTTTTTGTCTAATCAGGAGTCATTCAAATCTAAAGGTCCAGCAGAGAGTATTGTTGGCCTCATGGTGATACCCATTCACTCCTGCATCTAGCCGTCATGGATGGAGAAGATACATTGTGATAGGCACTGTTCTGGTTACCAAGAAACTAGCAAGATGAATACTAATCAAAATGTATCTTTAAGATGCTTAGGATCATCAGAGCAGGACAGACAGGAAAAGGTTTTGAAAATTAGGGTTCTGTGAGAGTAAAGGACTCAGGACAGGTGAGCTAGTCAGGTTGGAGTAGGACTGTACCACCAGCATGGGTGCGGCATAGCGTCCTCCTCACTGCAGCTCTCAGTCACCCAGTCCTCCAACTCCTCGAAACAACTTCACCTCATTCTTTAAAGCTCCAGCTCTCAGCAAAAAGGACCCTTCACCAGAATCCAGGAATTCTCAGTGTGTTGACTCTAAGACCTCTGTAATTCCCGTGCCTAACCTCACATTTTGCAGCCGCCATTTCTATGCCTCAGCTCACTCACTCTAAATCCCCAATCCCAGTCAATCTCACTGTCTCTGTCCTCACCCTAGCCCAAATTTCGTTTCTATCATTCCACACCCGTGCTCACTCCCTATGGCCTCTGCTGACTAAGTCCGTGTCCCAGTCCTGTACCTGAATGTGACCTTTGTGACAAGGTTGTCTTCAACGTGTTGCCTGACAAATCACACTGCAGTTTCTAGTGATTTATCTTTGCTCCCTGCTACCTAACTAAGCCATAGCTGTTTGTTTGTTTTCTCATCACTTGGACATCTTGTCTTTTTTTATTTCTTCATACAGCACGGAGAAAAGCAATGAGACAATGTCCACAAACTCCCACGTTCACAGCTGTGTGGTTCCATGAATCAGAGCCCATGGAGCCTGTGTTCTTTCCTATTTCTATACCCTGCCACAGCTTCCTACGCCTCCCTTTTCTAAACGCTTTCCTTATTCGCCTTCTAGGCCGATACTTTGGATGCCTCCTCCATCGCTAGCATCCGCTTCCTCGTCTCCATGGCTGCTTCCTCTTTATCTCACAGTTCTCGGGCTGTTAGCGGTTCTGAAGGCCATGCTCTGTCTTTGCTCCATCTCTCCTCACTCACTTTCTCTGAAGTTCCCTGCAGTTCATCTTTAAGCGGTATCTATGATCTGCTGACACACACGTACTGGAATCTTACGTGTTCATGGTAGCTTCCCACAAGTGCTTGGATATTGACTGGGCAGCTCCAATTAAGTTAAAAAATAAGCTCATATTTTGTCCACTCTTTGAATCTTGCATCTTCATTCACGGGCATCTCATTCTTTCAGATTCTCGGATGGAATGCTGGACTCTTCTTTTTCTCACTCTACATTCTGTAACCTCTTCCTTTTATACGTATCATTAAGCCAAAAGCTGTTGAACAGCCTTATTGCCACCACGTGTCCCACTTGGATCATTGCAAGAGGCCTTCGACTGGCTTCTGTTCTTTCTGCAAGCCAGCTGTTCTGAACACATTACACATACCCAAGGCAATCCTGTCACCCCAGCCCTTCCAACCAATGCCTGATCTCTCTTGTGATGTCTCTTATGCCTCTGAACCGCCTCTCCTTATTCACCCTTCTTTTTTGTTTCTAAAGATTTGTTTTATGTAGATGAGTACTTTATCTGCATGTACACATATATGCCACAAGAGGGCATCAGATCTCAGTACAGATGGTTGTAAGCCACCCTGTGGTTGCCCGGAATTGAACTCAGGACCTGTAGTGGAGCAGACAGTACCCTTAACCAGTGAGCCATCTCTCCAGCCCTTATTTACTCTTCTTATTCACTTACCTTACTTTCTGTTGAGGTCTTTCATGTCTACTCCCAACAAAGAGGGCCTATGTTTGTTTTCTTCTGTCTTATACACTCTTTTGCCAAATTATCAGGTACAGTAGCCTAGGATGGTATTTGTTGTGTCTTAGAGATTGGATAACATACCTTTAGGCCATTCTGGTTTTCACAGTCTCCACTGAAAAGTCAACTGTTATGATAAGTCTGTGACTTGGTCTTTCTCCAAAGCTTCTAATATCCTTTCTTTGTTCTGAACATCCAGTGCCTTGATGATGATGATGATGATGATGATGATGATGATGTGTCATGGGGAGTTCCTTTTCTTGTCCTTTCTGTTTGGTGTTCTGTATGCTTCTTATACCTTGAGAGGCATATCTTTCTTTAGACTGCAGAAAGTTTTTTCTGTGGTCTTATTAAAAAATATTTTCTATGCCTTTGACCTGGGTTTCTTATTATTATTCTATGCCTATTATTTATAGGTTTGGTCTTTTCATAGTGTCCCAGATTTCTTGTATATTTCTTTCTTTCTTTCTTTCTTTCTTTCTTTCTTTCTTTCTTTCTTTCTTTCTTTCTTTCTTTCTATCATCTACCTTTCTTTCTTTCTTTCTTTCTTTCTTTCTTTCTTTCTTTCTTTCTTTCTATCATCTACCTTTCTTTCTTTTCTTTCTTTGATTTAACATGTTCTTGGACTAAGCTATTCATTTCCTCTATCTTGTCTTCAAGATCTGAAATTCTCTTTCCCTTGACTTGTAATCTCTGGTGAGGCTTACCTTAAGGTTTTTGTTTGATATCCTCAGTTTTTCATTTCCAGTTTTATTTCGTTGGGTCTTCTTTAGTGATTCTAGTTCTACCTTTATGTCTTGAAATGTTTTCATTATTTCATTCACCTGTTTGGGGTTTCATGGTCTTCATGAGGCTTTAATGCATGTTCTCCTTAAGATCTCTGAATACATTCATATTTCATAATTGTTATCTTGAAGACCTTGTCTTGTGCTTCAGCTAAATTGCATATCTCAGGAGATATTGCTATAATGTTTCTGGCTTCTGGAGGATGCATATTGTCTTGGCTATTCATGTTTGGTTTTGCATTTGGATTTAGGCATCTGGTATAATATTTGAAATGTTTCTTGGCATTGATATATGGTCTTGTCTTTGCTGGGTGAGTGTTCTGTTCATTACTCTGTTCAAACTCTGGATCCTAGGCAGCTGTGGTAGCTGTGGGGTCCCTGGTAAAGAGGGTTTCCGCAGGTTGGTGGGTAACATAAACGAGTGGAGATGGGCTAGAAGGAAAGGCTGAGAGGGGCAGCAGAAGAACTACCGAAGACCTGAAGATCCAGAAGACCTGGATCCTCATCAAGAAGCTGAGTCCTCAGGCAGTGCAGATAGGGTGGGAGAGGGGTCTTTTGCAGGCAGGCTTCTGCAGTAATTCTGAAGAGTAATTCTGAAGAGACCTGAAAAGGAGGACAGGAAGGAGAGTGAAAATCACTTGTTTCCTGGCCCAGTGGTAGTCCCTAGTAAAAACTGTTTCTGAGGGTGGCGGCTGACACAAAGGAGTGGAGCTGGGATGATAGGGAAGGCTGAGAGGATCATGGGAAATAACTAGGGGAACCTGAGTTAGACAGAGATTGATATGGTGACCAGTTTCACACACAACCTTCAAGTGGATGAAATGGCATTGGCAAATGACAGAAATTTGAGATGAGCAGTTAACCCTTCAGTCCAAACATTGTCAATGGCCATGTTAGTTTTATCTGTACTTTGACATCATCTTCACCTCCAATGTTTATTTTCTTACCAATCTGCTCTTCTTTTCAAAGTCTGTTTAATGGATTTTTAAATCCATATGAAAGCAATGATTCCTAATGCAGTTCATTTCAGAAACAAATAATATCATTTTTAATTCCCTTAAATTCTTCCATCCATAAACAACCACAATTAAGATTTTCATATATTTGTTTGTGGCTGTTTCTCATTCTTGAAGTCACCTTTCTTGTTGATAATATTGGGTCGTGGGTCTTTTCTGTCATATTAAGCAAACACAGTTCTTCTTTAAACTGATATCATGATTACCAAAATATATATATATTTGATCAACAAACTGTATTTGATGGCTCCTGTGTGGTTATTAAGCACAAACAATAGTATAGTCTCTTCTGATTTTTTTTTCTTAAATTGTGTGAATGTTTTCTTGACTTTTATTTGCCTACCTTTAAAAAGATAGGGGATGGGGGTAGGGCAAATTACTCAGCAGGTTAAAAGGCACATGTCAAGCAAGTCTCCCAGAACCCACATAAAGGTGGAAGGAGAGAATCAACTTCACAATATAGGGAGTTGTTTTTACTTAGATCATGAATAATGGTTTACCTTGATCTCTTAAGTATTGCTATTGACTGCCTTCACAGTTCAGGGGAAAACTGTTTGAGGCCATATCAGTAATCACAAATCTAGACTATCCTAAAATTTGAGAGCTATTGTAATGCCAGGTTCACAGGACCCTCAAAGACCACCAGGAGGCTACTTGATGCAATTGCAAGAGAGCTTTATTACGAGAGCGATCAAACTTGGGACCCAAATCTCTCTGACACAGCAGTAGAGAAGTGGGACCCCGAGCTCTGAGTGAACAGGATTTTTAAAGGGAACGTCTGTGAGCAAGGGGTTTCCATGGCAGCAAGCAGGAGGACACAAGTCTTGGCATTACAGAATTGGGTGAAGTTTAGCAGGGCTGGGTGACATTTTCTGAGTCACACAACCACAATGGCTAAGGCATATAATCACAATGTCTACTTTTCTAAACCATATCTGAAACACTGGAGAGAATTTTCCCACCCGATTCTCAACCGATTCCCATTGATTATTGCCAGGGAGTTTGTCTCTATTTTCTATGAAGCATTTATTCTGTTATGTTTCCTGGAGGCTGTTGCTGGGAGAGTTAACTTTGTTTTCTGCCAGGTGTACATTCTGTGATATTTTCTGGTTCTGAATTCAGTTCCCAGTCAATATCTTTATTTCAAAATGGAGTTATATTCAGGCTAACTTAAACTCTTCACTATGAGGTCATTAATACAAAGTCTACTTTGGCTTCATGCCCTTCTAGAATTTATCTGTCTTTTTCCTCCCTCTTTAAAGTAAGTCTTGTAGTTTTATTGGAAAAAAAAGACCTCAGAATTTTTCTGAACTTAAGATATGGTGAAATTTTTCTTACTGCTTTGACCCAGTCACACACTTTTCCCTCCTTTACCAATGTACTCCTCTGTTTCTATGTAAATAAATGCAGGTAGAGAGAGAATTGAATGTTGACAGCTATACATAGTATTAGATATAAATGATTTTTGCACGAGCCACCACTCCTGTATATCTGATACTGTTCTCATAATTTGTAAAATCAAGTTGAATATTATGAAAAACATGCGGTGTCTTTTTTGCTAAAGATCATTATGATTATAAAATTAAATACACTCTTTTCTCCCGCCTTTGGCAAACATCATCTGCTCTACATTCAGGTTTTAAGAGGGAGTTATTTCTCGTGCTTCCAACCATGCTACAGATTGAGATGGACTTTGTCAGGTCCCCAAACACGAAAGTCGTGAAAACAAACCATGGACTTGGTTTCTCTTTGTTTCCACGTGCAGAATGGGCTGTCTCCACTTCACATGGCTGCCCAGGGGGACCACGTGGAATGTGTGAAGCACCTGCTACAGCACAAGGCGCCTGTTGATGACGTCACCCTGGATTACCTGACGGCCCTTCATGTTGCTGCACACTGTGGTCACTACCGTGTAACCAAACTCCTGCTGGACAAGAGAGCCAACCCGAACGCCAGAGCCCTGGTAAACCTGGCCCAATCCACCTTCACCAAACATAGCCCGGGAAAGCAAAAGCACAGTAATCGGCCAGTGGCGCCTACACCAATGCACGGTTATAGATCCACAGTTTAACTGCCGACCTTGTCATTTCCTGGAAGCTGACAGCCTACTTCATGCTTCCATAGTTTCCTAAGTGGTGGTGAGCATGGGCAGATTTAGGACAACACCCGGTTATTATTTCTGAAACAGTATGAAACTCTGGGATGACAGGTGCTTTAAAATAGAAGGTAGATGTTAAAAACAAAAAAAAAAAAACAAAAAAAAACAAAAAAAACAGATGGGTGTGGTGGTGCACGCTTTTAATCCTGGCAAGCGGGAGGCAGAGGCAGGTGGATCTCTGGGTTTAAGGCTAACCTGGTCTACAGAGTGAATTCAAGGACAGCCAACAATAGACAGAAAGAAAAAAAAAAACTCTTTGGGGAAAAAAACCCAAATTAGTTTTAGGTACCTCTAAATACTAGTAGAGTTAGTATACAGGTATGAAGAGTTTGAGCTTTATGAATTATTTAAGGAGAAAAAAAAGATTGTAAAATGAAGCTTATATTTGGCTCTGTGAGAAAGTGTATGATATAAGCTGCTGGAGCGGTCACTTGGATGTGTTCTTTGTGGACCAACCACCCAGCCAAGATCTGGATGATCCTTGGTGTGTTACTGCTTTGCGAAGCATTTTAAGGAAAGTATTCCATGAGCTTGTCAAGAAAAAAAAAATTGTAGGAGGCCATCCCCAGAGCAGCTGTATGTCTCCCACAGTCTAATCTGGAATAAATCTTTCTTGCTTCACCTAAAGCCTAACTAATTAGTACATTAGGCAGGTACTAATTTATGCCTTTTGTTTGCTAATTCTCAATCTAAGAGCACATTGTTTTGTTTTGTTTTGTTTTGTTTTACTGTATGTTTACATGTTCACTTCAAATAGTTTTGAGTGTCTGTTGTTAAAATGATGAAATGATTGGGTTAGGGTAATAGGTAAATATGTAGACCGTTTGCCTAGCATGCATGAAACCCTTAGGTTTGATCTCCAGTACCACAAAACCAGGCATGCTGGCACTTGCCTATAGTCTTAGCATCCAGAAGGTGGAGGCAGGAGATCAGAAGTTCCAGGTCATCCTTGGCTATAATAGCAAGTTTGAGGCCAGCCTGGGATAAATGAGATCACCCAATCTCAAAAGTCAATCAAACATTTGATCAGTAAGTAAAGTAATAGATCGATTAAAGCATTAAATATTGAATTATTTGAAAATATTCAGTGAAATCCCCTTAGTGCTAATTACATAGAAAGTGATTATTCCTCCAGGGTCATGTTCAAATATGTGAAGACCTTAACTTTCGCATAGGCTGAAAATACTTTTTATTGAATAGTGAGGAATAAGCTTATAGAATCACAGGTGACACATGTTGCTGCTTATCTCTGGCTTATGATATAGTTTGTAAACAGGAGACATGACTCAACCAATTGTGTTGATTATTCCACTGCAAAGACTACAAAGTCACCAGTTTAAGTGAGACCATATGTTTTCCTGAGAACTGGTAACATATAAGAACATCAAATGATACTCAGTCCCCACTGGGACATTTAAAACTGTTAACTAGCAAAATAGGTATCATCCTGTAAAAGTCTTCAAATAAGAAGACAACAGATATAATATGTAACAGCTTAGCATGGGGCTATGTAAATTCTTGAGTGATTTCTCCAATTCCTGAATGGTAACCTAGTTTACAAAACTACAAGTGCCTTTCAGAAATCCTGCTTAGGTTTAGGTCTCAGAGGTGTCACCTGGCAGCCATCCCAGAAATTCACCACATCTTTCTTAAAAATGTTCAGGAATGTAATCATTTCCATGTACATTAAAATATATCTGGGAACTTAATCGTTTCTTTATAATATCAAATGTATCCGATTGGTATACATGTTATAATATAAAATTTAACTTCTCGTACGAATATTGTCCGCATAATGAAGCCTGCTAATCTGAAACTCTCCCTAAGAAAATAATAGCAAAGCTGAAACACTTTTTTATAAAGCCGTCATATTTCTAGCTTTTTGAAATTAGATGAATGATTCTTAAGTTCTGAGAAACTGGCCCTTCATCATCAAAATACACTTCTTCTCACTCCATCTTTCTCTCCATAACCCGACCAGACATCCTAAAACACCTTAGACCATCTAAAACATAATTGCTCTCTGTTTCTCCTTCCCTGAAAAGTAGGCTCACACACTTTCCTCTGCTTTCATTTCCTCTGTTCTGCACTCAGAACGACAGGAACAAATTTTACCGCTCATGTGAACACACCACTTCTCCTCTCAAATTTCACCACCTGCATAGGGTTGAAGAGACGGTGACATTATGTGATGACGTAACATTATCGCCTGCAATGTGCCAGCATGGAGTTGCGTGAGAACTGTTTCTGCATGTTTTCAACTAACTCGATTGTCTTTTGCACAGAATGGTTTTACTCCACTGCACATTGCCTGCAAGAAAAACCGCATCAAAGTCATGGAACTGCTGGTGAAATATGGGGCTTCAATCCAAGCTATAACAGAGGTAGAAAAGTGTTTCAGCTTCTCACCACACATGTCTTCTCTTATGCCTTCCTCTTCCTCTCACCCGTCTCCTGCCCTCTTCACTCGTTGTTTCATTTATCTGAAGAAGCCCCAAAGCCCACGGTGCAGAGGAGTAAAACTGCTCTTGCTTTGTTTCACAGTCTGGCCTCACGCCAATACATGTGGCTGCCTTCATGGGCCACTTGAACATTGTCCTCCTTCTGCTGCAGAACGGAGCCTCTCCAGATGTCACTAACATTGTGAGTATGGCTTGGATCAGAATAACCACAGGGAGAAAGAGCGAGAGCATCAGAGTGGGGGTGTGTGGGCTGCGTGTGTGTGTGTGTGTGTGTGTGTGTGTGTGTGTGTGTGATCAGAACTCAGAGATGGGCCTCTGAAAAACCGCATTTTGTAATGTAACGCTTGGAACTCTACAGAAGGCAGGGGCCGCATGTCAGAAAACAGAATGGAAGCTAGGCGTTAACAGAACTTAGGCTTCCTGGTGCAGGTGAATCAGACACTCATCTAATGCAGTTAATAAAACAAATTAAAACAAAACAAAACAAAAAAGCACCTGTAAGGCTAAGTGTGGTCAGAAACAGTTGCAGTCACAAGGTGTTGTGAAGTTGAGACAGGTAGCTTGTGAGTCTGAGCCAGCCTTGAGAGCAATCCTCAAAAGCACGCATGTGTGTGTGTGTGTGTGTGTGTGTGCACGCACACACACACACACATACACACACACAGACACACACAGAGAGAGAGAGAGAGAGCTTTGAAAGTGATGGGTTGCAGAACAGCCTTAAGGCTCACCCTCGTGTGCCTGGATGCACCGTGTCCCAGGTAATCTTAGTTAACATAAACTCTATACTCAGTCATAGCAGAGACCAGCCAGCTACAGGTCAGCGGGGAGGATAGCTGATAGCAAAGCACCCCCTGTTACACGTGCATTTGCTACTTCCTACTGAGAGTGAGCTTCGGGGTCATTCATATGTGCAGTGGAGGCTTCTCAGGCCTGAAATAGTTATCAACAACATTCTGAGATGAATGCTAGTCTCTGGGCACCTTTCTTTCTGCCAATAAGTGCTGGGTGTTCCAGAATTCTCTCTGGTCTAAATTAGGATTTTTTCGCTTGATGTATATATTTCTCTCACAGTCCTGAACCACACTTTAAAACCTCTCTTTTCATTGTTGCATGGTGAATCGTCTGGTAGAAATTTTTCCCAGGGAAGGAGAACCCACTGGACATACCCTTCCAAATCATAGACACTCCTAGGACAAAGCAGAAGCAATAGAATGAGTCTCCCCACATGAATGCTAGCGGCCATTATTAAAGTGGTCACACTTTTAGCTGCTGGCTGCGGCATGTGCTAATTTCAGGATAGCTTTCCCCATTTAAGGTGTGAAACAGGACGCTTAGGTTCTTTTTGCCCTGCCCTCTCCCCACATTCTCATTTCTCATATTACGTAGTTGTTGAAGGCTCTGGTGCTTGGACAGAGTCCACTAGAGAACCCAATTTATTTGATATACTTTTTATATTATTCAAAAGTGAGAACATAAAAGTATTAAAGAATTTCATGTCTGTATATATCGGTCCTAATGTAATATTACATGGCAATGCTTAATCACCAAGTACAAGATTAACTTCCTAATATGCCCAACTTGAGTTTAATCTTTTTTGGGTGCTTAACAAACTCGTGGGGCTGGAGATATAGCTCAGTGACTAAAGCACTCGCCTTGTAAGAATGCGGACCTGAGTTCCATCCCTGTTACTCTATATTAAAAGTCCTGTGTATTTGTTTCTGCGATCCCAGTGCTGACATTGAGTCAGACGGGAGGCCGCCCCAGGCCTCTTGACCAGCTAGTCTAGCCGAACTTGTGAGTTCCAGGTTCAGTGAGTGACTCTGCCCCACCCCTAAAAAATAAGGTGGTAAAGCAATTGAGGAAGTCATTGAATCCCTGACTTACACACAGCTTCTGCATGCTCTCACACAAGCCTGTGTGCGAACACACACGAAGACACACACAGAGACAGAGAGACACAGAGAGAAAAATTATTTATCTTTTTGCTTTTTATTAATCTTTTGCTTTCATTCACTCTTATCGAAGGGTTAACAGATACATGTCAATAGTGGGAATTATTTTACTCAATATGAAATTCTCCCTTTTTAAAATAAGGATTTGTCATTTCCTACAATATTTAGATTTTCGTTTCATTTCATTTTTTATAAATGAAACCTCAACAGTCTTGTACACAGACTAGTAACTTTCAAGAAAAGCACTCCTGTCTGCTCACCACATTTAGCATTTTGATTTTATTCTTCTTATTCCTATGGTTTTTTCCACTTTTCAAATTTGCATTCCTATATCTGTGGAATTACAGGAGCAATGGTAGTATTATGTTAAAATATATAATCATATTACCACAATGATATATGTAATTGTATTAAATGGTGAGCTTGACTGAAATTCTTTTTCTTTTTCGAGACAGGGTCTCTCTAGGTAGCCCTGGCTGTCCTGGAATTCATTATGTAGACCAGGCTTACCTCAAACTCAGAGATCCAGCTGTCTCTGTCTCCTGAGTGCTGCAATTATAAGTGTAATCCACCACACTGGGTGAAATTTCTTTTAGTAGAGATTTTTGAAAATACTTCAAAACAAAATACAAAAACACCTCAACCACTTAAATGAGCAAGGCTGAATCATTTGCTGATTGCTTAACGGTTGTATGGTCTCCTCAGAGGCAAGGAGAGAGTTAGGCTGCACATAGGTCTCTACTGTTCCTGTCCCTTCAGGCTTAGAAAGAATCTTAGATTTGGCAATGTTGTTGACCTTCAGCTCTCACACGGCAGTCATCCCAATCTCTCCATTGGTTTGATTTGCCATTCCTTATCTTGTTTCTCTTTCACCCACTCCAAACAAGCACCTGGGAAGCACCTGCTAGCCGACATTTCTCCACAGGACCCTAGTTGTTTTCTGTGTGTTCACTCTATTTTTGAAAGCAGTAGCCTTCAACTGGGAGATAGCAGAGGATTGCTGGTTAAGATACTGGACTCTATTCAATTTTAATTCCAATTAACACTGAACGCAAACTGTTGAAACATGATAAAAATAATTACTTGATTGTCTGGGATTAAAATTGAGGTGGACACTTACACTTTTCATTTGCTAAACTTGGCAACCCTTTATTTAGAGAAGTGTGACTTTCTCTAGCAGTGTGGTGCTTGTGAACTTGTGTGTTCTCAAGATGTTGGGAGGTTGCTACTGGACCCAGGACTCTGCAAGTTGACTACAACTGCCTGCTTGCTGTGATGGTGCCAGTCGCGTCCCGACCCCAGTGTGCCTGCCCTTGGCACCTCTGTGTGCTGCTGACATTGTGTTGCATTCTGAGTGCAGTTCTGTCTCTCATGCTTTGATGCTTTCCAACCAGATGCAGCCAAAGTGGAAGTCAATGTAGCTGTCTGTTGAGCCAGTTTTAAAGCTGTGAAATAGAGGCATGACTCTTGGTTTTTGCTTTGGACATGAACATACGCATTCTCCTGCCAGCTTTTGTCTGAATTCTGTCTGAATATCCACACCACGCATAAGATGCACCAAGAACTCAGACATTCACAGATACATTTTTTTTTCTGACAACTTCCATTCCCAGAAAACATATAAGTAAACTTACCTGGTGACTGTGTTATATAATACAGTCCACTGACAGCTGTGACAGTGGGACAGTAGGTAGGTGTTCAAGGGCTCCTCAAGGGCATTAAGGGTTTCTATATTCTTGAAACCAATTAACAGATGTATGGTTAAGTTCCCACTTTATATTATATTTAAATTATTTTTTTTAACCAATCTCTAAAGTTAAGTAGTTTAAAGTAAGGAGATCTGGCTATGTCTAACAATCAGGAAATGGAAGGTTCCAACAGAGTAAGACAATATTTGCTGACTTTTTCTTTATACTTCTGCATAAATGATGGGAATATAAATATGACAAGGTAAGCACTGTTTAGAGTCAATGCCCACTACCCCAGAGTCATTAAATGAGACTTAAACAAGGCAACCCTTATAAAGTAGGATAAATACTCACCAATACGTGCAACTTCTCCTGAAATATAAAGCTCAGCGTTTTACTTTCAGATATACATCTATATACGTATATATCATAGCAATATATACCACCTTCAAATGTGTAGAAAATAGAAATAAGTTAGTAAACTATAAAATAAAGGTTTTTAAAATATTTAAAAGATGAATATTTGAAATATTTTTATATTTTGAAAACTTAATAAAATGCGGCTTAAAAATAAACATGCAAATTCAACATTATATAGAAATTTCTGGGGGGAGCATATTTTACTTAATTTCTGAACAGAATCTTCCTTGCCAGTATTTTTTACAAACATTAGCAAAATAGTTAAACCTCATCAGACCTAGAAATGAAATTTTCAGTTTTTCTTTCTCCATAATTATAAGACCCGAGTCTTGCTTATTTAGACACATGTGGATGACAGAAGGAAAGGGGATTAAGATTGTGGCCAAAAAGGAAAATTCTTACTGTACATCTTGAGAGTTACATACAAGATTGACCAATGGCAGCACGTTTCATATACATTCGCTTTACAAAGCCCAAATTTGCCATCGGAAAATAAGGCCACGAGAAGCCGAGTGAGCGGTCAGTGGAAAAGAGAACATTGATGTCAGTATCTAGGTTAATGCTTTCTAATCACACCACTTGACACACATTTCTCTTAACTGCAAAAAAAAGCAATGGACATTGTCATGGGGAGAAAAGAGAACCGCAAGCAACAAACCCCACTAATGTCACTTTAAAGCTTTTAGATTTGGGAGTATTTTATGCAGAGAATCAAAACATTACTCACAGGTTTTTTTCAGAAACCTATCATCTCAATGGGGGCAAGCTTCGGGTCAGTGTAGTTGGTGTGGAATGTGCTCCTGTGCTTGGTCATTGTCAGCTTACCTTCTAGAACAGCTGTGCTGAGTCAACTTGTTTTTCTTCTAATGTTTTGCTCTAACTATGAGATTATTTGATTGACCGAATCCCTGCCCCCTTCAGTGATAACAGGTTTCCCTATGAGAATAATCTCTATCTCTAACCCCCTTCTTCATCGTCCCCTGAGGAGTATGTCAGACCTGGCTATGGCATAGATACCCGAGGACTGATATGATGCCCATGGAGCAAAGGAAACTGTTAACGGCTATTTCACTCACCTCTCAGGAGCCTTCTGCATCAACATCTATAATCAAATACAATCATTAAAATAAGCAGGGCACCTCCCGGAAAAAAAAAATAGATTTTGCATATGAGTAGTCTCAGTATAATTTCACAACAAAAAGACAAATCAGACAAAAGATTTTTTGCAGAAGTAAGGTTTGAGATTTGAAAAGAAATTATTTAGGTATGGTATAAGTGATGTAGTGATGTATATTTTTTGAAATGTGTAGACCTTTGACATCTAGAGGTTCTCATTTAATGAGCTGGATAACAGATTTTAGATTTATACGATGAAAGATCCCATCTTCACCCAGCCCCACGTAAGGTACCCAAGACTGACTGCGAAGCTAAGCCACAGGGTATCGTGGGTGGTTGGGTAAGTTCACCAGTTTGATGGAAAACATTTACAAACGTTTGTCCTTCTAAAGATAAAGAAATTTCAAAACTACATGTTTCTAAACTGGGCCATTGCGCCTTCTCATCCATCACTTATACCCTTGGAGAGCTGGCTGAATTTCACCAAAAGGGACATCTTTATCCTTTGCCGTCTAGAGCGGTGGGTTTTATTTATGATTGGACAATCTTTGTTTTCCTGCAGCGTGGGGAGACAGCACTTCACATGGCCGCCCGGGCCGGGCAGGTAGAAGTGGTCCGATGTCTCCTGAGGAATGGTGCTCTTGTGGATGCCAGAGCGAGGGTAGGTGCTGCCTCACCAGCATCCTTCTACAGTGTATGACCACCCCCTCTCTAAGGCGGGGTGTCTTCTGTAGTTCCCAGATTTTGAAATCCCACAGCTTTACATATCAGTCATCTTTTCGTTACTGCGATAAATACCTGAGAAAATAATTTAAAGGGAGGAAAGAACCAAGGGTTTCACATTGTGATCAGATGGCACTATATTTCAGGGCTTGGTACGAGGCACAGCAGAGCAAAGCTGCACACTTCACGGTGCCTGGGAAGCAAAGAGGGTGCGTGCCTTTGCTAGTTCATCCAGGGACTCAAGTCTCTTGGATGGTGATGTTCACAATTAGGGAAGATTTAGTCCTCCACCCCTTGTGATGGCAGGAAATGCCATCACAAACAGGCTCAGAAGTGTGATCTGCCTACCCAGTCTCCTAGATGTTTCTCAATCTAGTCAAGTTGACAGTCAGTAGGAGTTACCATAGGGTATCAAAGTGATAGCAGCAGATCAATGACATGTTAGAAAAAGAAAGGTTACATAAGCGCATGCAATGGAAATAGATTCAAGTTGTAGGAACATTTGAATTGAGTGTAGTTAGAGTTAAGAAATTTGACATACAAGAAATAAAGCATTGACTTCAACTCTATCAGTCTTTATTCTTGGAAAGCACTTTCACCTTTATCTATTCTGTAAATCTAAGTCTTGCCTGTACTCTGTGGCACTATTCATACTAAACCTCATTCCGTACCATCAGATAGGCATTCTGATTCTTTCCAAGTTACCAAAAAAAAAAAAAAGTCTTCAAAATTCTGATGCTTTCCCTTTACCTTTCTTAATTTTCCTTTTTTTTTTTTTTTTTGTTTGTTTGTTTGTTTTTGTTATGATGTCTCCTCTTCTCTCTACTTTGGTGTTTACATATTTGAATATTTTGTATATTTATTATTTCAGGATAGTAGGCTCTGGAGGACACCTGATTGCACTCATCTGTTCCCAGTCAGTTCTAACACCCTAACAGGTTGATTTTTTTCTTCTTCTTTTTTTAAAAAATTTAATCCTGTTCCATTTGTGTTACATTCTTTCTTTCCTAAATGCAGCCTTGCTTCTACTATATCTTCTATTTCCTTTTCCATGTTGTTCTGTTAACATCACTGGGGTCCTCGTGAACTACTTAGATATGATCTCTCTTCCTCCATTTTTTATAAACTTATTATAACTCACTTCATCTTATGCCATCCCATTATGACATCATGAACAAAATGGCTCTTTCGGAGTGAAAACCCCTGAATTGTTAAGATTGTAAGTACAGGTTAAGATTGTTGTGAGGGTTAAGACTGTAAATGCAGGTTGCTCCACCTCTGCATCTTTATGCCTGAAGTATGAGATTTGGATTCAGAAACTCTGGAAGTCTTCTGCAGGCTTTCGTGGCATTCTTTGATCCTTCAGAGTTACCAGGCACTTTTTAATGATGGTTTCTGTCATCATGGGGGAATCAGCAGTACAGACAGTTCTGATATAATTTTGGCTTTAGATCTCATCTGCCTTTTTATCCTTCACACAAGCAGTGCAGTTTATATCTTAAAAACTCAGCACTGGGGCTGGGGAGATGGCTTAGTGGCCCTGATTTCAGTACACAGAACCACATGCTGACTCACAACCACTTGTAACTCCATTTCTCTTTCTGACTTCCATGGGCATGTGATACACATACACACTATGCATACATACACGCCGATAAAGCATGTACACAAAGCATGTAAAATAAACAAATTTTTAAAAATAGAATCATAGATATGTTACATTTTTATTTGGTTTGAGATTTTGTTATTCGACTGTATGCTTTCTATCATGTGGCCTTTTTCTTGTTTCCATTTAAGTTTGCCTAGATTTCACTGTTTAAGAAAAAGCTGAGTTGAGGACAGGGAGAGGACAGCTAAGTGGTAATGTTCTTATCCCAGCATGCCCAAAGCCCTGGGTTCAAACTCTAGCACTGAAAGAAAAGCTCCAGGGTCAACCAATTCATATTAAGTGTCACAAACGTCTCTAATTATTCTAGAAATCATGGTAATGTTCCTGGTAAACATTTTGTAATGCACATTTAATAATAAGATATTTTTCCATTTATTTATTTTAAAATAAATCCTGTTATATTTTTTTTATTAATTACAGTTTATTCACTTTGTATCCCCCATTCCTGTTATATTCTTAATTAAATTTTTATCAAGTTAAAATTTATTTAATTTTGAAAAGCTATATATCTAAGGTAGCTTTTGTATTTTGATTTGATCCATTATTACAGTCACACTGCTCTAGTTAGTTGTCTCTAGCTGTGATAAGCACCATGACTGAAAACTTGGGGAGAAAAGGGTTTATTTCATCTTATACTTTCAGGTTGCAATCATTGAGGGAAGAAGCCAGGGCAGGAACTCAAGGCAGGAACCTAGTGGCAGGAATTGATACAGAGCATGAAGAAAACCTTACTGGCACACTCCCTATGATTTGTGCTCACCTGCTCTTTTAGACCACCGAGGACCACCCAAGGATAGCATCACCCACAGCAGTCAGTCTGAGCGTTCCCACATCAATCAACAATCAAGAAAACATCCCACAGACATGCCCTTAGGTCAGTCTGATCAGGAAGTTCTCCAGCTGAAGCACTCTCAGATAACTCTGGGCTGGGTCAAGTTGATAGCTGAAGCTCATTAGCTAAGAGATGAATACCTTTGGGTGCTGTCTGAAACTCTTTCCTTACACAACTAGTTGGAGCCTCTTTCCTGTGTAATACGGTGGTGTCCATTGTTTTATGTGTTTGGCATGAAGGCTCCATCTTTTTTCTCTGCTTTGCAATCACACTAACTCTTTTTCATAAAGAAACATCCACTTTAAGCTCCACGTGCTATTGTTTCGTTTTCTTTTCAGAATTGCCATTTATATTCCCAGAGGCACTTGAAATCCCTTAGCATAGCATGACTCTATTATGAACAAGGTTCCTGCTTTGAAGAGCAGTGCTCTCCAAATGCTACTTTGTGTAACAGCCACCTGGGTACCTTCTTCATTGCAGGCTGGGACACTTGTCTACATCTCTAGCAGGTGCCCAGGCCATGCCAGTGACCCCATCAGGTCACTTTAATATTTATACTCCTGTAATATTTATAGCAATTTGGAACTAGGATTTCCCTTTTATGCCTTGTTTTCAGGTGCATTCCAGCCATGAGGTTTTGGCTTTTCTTTAATCTAATCCCTCAATGTTTTCCTAGAGCTTTGTGATTTCGTTAACATTTGTTTGATGCTACATAACTCATAAAACATATTTACACAAGTCAATTTATGTGCAGTGCAGCTTGTGTGGAATGGTGTTTTAGGGTCCTAAAATTCAAGATTTCACTGATGGACTATGGTCACAAAGTTAGAGTGGAAAGAATTTCTCCCATAGCCCTGAGAATTTTCTCCTACTTGGCTCTGCAAGGAGACAATAATTCCTCCCCAATAAAGTCCCACTGACTGGGATGCGGCTTGCAGGGGGAAGTCAGGAAACTGTCATTATCTTAGGCTCCCATTTTTAAGTGTAAAGTTATCCCTGTTTTCTAGCTCTCCTTCTGTCCCCCACCCTAAGCATTTCTAGTCATATTCTCCTCCAGAGCCTGGGAGCATCCTGAGTTCCTGCTCATGGTGCACCCCATTTAGCGATTGGAATGCAATGAATAACATTCTGTAGAGAGAGATGAGGACTATGAGATGTCTACTTCCTCCAAAGGCGGAAGAACAGCTCTTGAGAGAGAAGTAGCAGGCACTGGCAGGAAAATAAGCCAGTTCTAACGCCTAGACATACACATTTATGAAAATTTCCTTTCTTAATCTAGTGCCACTATTCTGGTAATCATCACTTCCCGAAGAGGAAATATCTTAAAATTCTGCTCATTTATTATATTGGGCTCATGCCCAAGCACACTTAGCAGTCTGTAGTTTACCTCATAGCTTTCTGAAGTAATGTGTCATTGTCATTTAACCAGGAGCTTAGTCATGTTTTCCCTACTTCCGATATATAACAAAAACAAAATGCATGTAATCACAACAATATTTTTAATTTTAAAAGCGGAAGCAAGGGCTGAGGTTGGAGCTCATTGCTAGAGCACCCATGCAGACTGGCAAGTTAGTGCCCAGACCTCCACCCCACAAGGACACTCTCTTGTCAGCCCAGAGCATAAGGCACATTTTTCCAGACAGATTGGCAATCAGGACAATCAAGTATCCCTACATTCGTCCCTTAGTGAACCGATGTGTTGGCCTTGGACCTTCCTCTCAGGAAGTCCCCATTTGTCCATTGTCCTCAGTGGATTTAAGTCGGAAGCCCACCAAGGTCTGCCCTGTGGGATCCATTTTTGTCTAGAGACTTGTTCCGTTGGCACAGTTGTGAGCTTGGCCTTTGCTTTTAGGTGAGAGCAATGGCAGGATCGCTAGGCTTAAGCTGACTTGAAACTTAACTGCTAAAGTTTTGCTCAGCTGCCAACAGACATGGTTTTTGGAAACATCAGCTGCAGGAATCACATGAGATTTTTAAACTTTGGAAAAAATTTGGACTCAGCAAGTCTTCCTAGTTTTGGTTGCCTAGGAGCAAAATAAACAGTAGGTTTCTGTAGTGAAGCAAAAGACCACCTGCTTCCTGTCTAGGCTGTGGCCCAGTCGCTTGTGCTCTGTGAGAAAGCCTTGTACAGGAAAGGGTCTAGGACCATGACTCCTTGATGACTTTGCCCATTCTCATGAGTCTTCTGCACTTTTTTCTTGCTTTGGTTTCAGTTAACTTTAGCTGGGGGCACCAGCCACACGTTTTGCAGTTCAACAAAGAAATATTTTAAAAATAGTCAAAACATTTATTAACTTTTTCAAAGAAACAAAGAAAAGTATAGTTCCCTTACTACTCAGGGAACTATAGTTAATCATGTAACCAGTCCCCAGTAACCAGTTACAGATTGTTAATTGCCTGTAGATCCAATCTTCCCCTATTCTCTAAAATCCACATTTGACCTAATACACAGAAAATTAAATTAATAATTTAAGAGTTTTAAATATACCTTTGGATGTATTGGTTTCTGTGCCCACCCCATTGGGCTCTGCTGGCAGAGGTCTAAGAGGAGAACCCAGCCTCAGCCACCGAAGCTCCTCTCGGGATCCTGAGTGGCACTGATAGCTTTGCCCACCTCTTTACTCTTTTTCTGCTCATGCCTGTCAAAAACCATCTTTTCCTGATCATTTACTTCATGGCCATCTTACTGTATCTCTCTTTAGTGTCTGTTTTAATAGCTTGATGACCTTGGGCAGTCTTTCAGACCTCATTGCATCCTTGTTTGCTTCATCTGGAAAAAAAATGTTCAGTAATACATCTTATGCTTTCTTTTTGTGTCTATTATAGAACAAGTCATATATGCAACTTTCATGATAGAAAGTTTGTAAGTTGTAGATTTTCATAAAACTCCAATTCTATTGATAAAATGATCGTGTTGTTATTATTAATTTCTCCCACTTTGAAATTCATATAATGCTATTTCATCTCTTCCTGTAGAATATTTTTTAAAAAAATAATGTTAAACTATTATATTTATTTGGGCAGATCTATTATATTTTTTCTTTATTTACCCTTCTCCATGGCTATTTGCCCGGCTTTTTTTCTCCCACTTTTAGGGTGACTTACCCTAGGGAAGACTATAAAGGCACACCCCTTTGCATTTTTAGGGGTACACTCAATTTTATTTTTATAAAAGCCCATGGGTTTTTTCCCTTCAGTTCTTTTAATGCTGTGGACATTATTCAGTGTTAGAGTCTATGTGTTAGAGTCTGGTGGTCTCATAAGCCCTAAGGAATATGTCCTTCCTTCCCTTCTCCTCAGCTCCATCCTCTCTGTTTTTAGAGGAAAAAACTTGGCAGAGAGTTCACTCCACTTTCTTTTTACCAGTGTTCTATTTCATCTTTGAAGTCCTAGATGTGCGTTGCAGGCCAATCTGCAAGGCTTCCTGGAACAGCATCTCTTTAAATCATATTACAATGTAGTCTTTATCCACAGTTCTCCTAGAACAAAATGGCCAGCATTTGTGTCCTTGGCTCAGAAGTGAAGGAGGAATAGCATTTTCCAGCTTTCTTGGGTCTTTTCTCTTGATTCACTTCCCGGAATAAATCTCGCCTCTTGGTGAAAGCTCTTGGAGGAGAATCTAGGTCTTAGGATTTCTGGATTCGATTTCTTTCTCTTTCAAAACCACAAGTTTGTCTGAAAGAAAGTATAAGAGAGGATTGAAGACTTAAGGAGTTAAGTGATGGCTCTTGGGTGTTCATCAAACAACGACCAAGTTTATAGATGTGCATGTGTTCTCCTCAAAAGTCTAAGGGAAGAGCTTAGTGGTTTAGAGTACCTGTTGCCCTTGCAGATGACTGGGGTTTGGGTCCCACATCCACATAAGGGCTCAGAACTGTCTATAACTCCAGCCCCAGGGGATCTGACGCCTCTTCCGACTTGCACGGGAGCTATAGACGCATGGTGCACTCCCATAAGTGCAGACACTCATACACAGAAACAAACAAATAAAGTCTTTTTAAAAATTTAAGAGAGATTCTTGTGATCAAATAGATCACTTTCATAAGAAATAAAAATATAAAGACACAGAGGGGTGTGTAACCGTTTGTTTTTGAGTGAAGATTCCTAGGGACTCAAGGAAGTTATCACAAAGTGTTCAAGACGCACACGCATTATTAGGAAGGCTGGGCTGGCCGCCACCTAACTGATCGCTTGCCTTGAGTTGTAGGAGGAACAGACGCCTTTACATATCGCCTCCCGACTGGGTAAGACAGAAATTGTCCAGCTGCTTCTCCAACACATGGCTCACCCCGATGCGGCGACGACCAATGGGTACACACCACTACACATCTCCGCTCGGGAAGGACAGGTAGACGTGGCCTCTGTCCTCCTGGAAGCCGGAGCAGCACACTCCTTAGCCACCAAGGTAAGGGGAGGTGACCAAGAGAAGGACAGCGTCAAGCCAGGGCTTCGCCCAGTGGCGGAAGAGTTGCTTGTTTCTGTGTCTGAGTATTTGACTGCAGACTTTTAGATAGCATCTTCGAGGAGGGGTCCTGCATAGGTATCCAGAAATGTAATTCGCATGATTTCATTACCATGAAGCAAAGTCTACTTTTTCTTTTCTTTTTACTATAAAATATATTCTCTAGAGAATAAAAAAAAAAAAAGGAGGGGAGGGGATTTCCAAATATGTTGAACTGCCATCACTAATGAGGTAGAAAATACTGCATTAGAGCGGGAGGACTATAGGCTGGCGGTGGCTCCCTGGCTCCATCCTGCTTTCCCAGTGCTAATCGCATCACCTCTCCCTTGGCATCTCACTTCCATCGCAGTGTCCGACTGCATCCGTTACTTTCTGTTGCTACGATAAAATAGCATGACCAAAGGCAGCTTTTATAAAAGAGATGTTTTATTGTGGCTTATGAGTCCAGCAAGTAGATGTTCATAATACTCCTAATGAATGTCAGAGATGGCGTGGCAGAAGGTAGCCAGAGAAAGCACCTGGGTGCTCATGTTTTATCAGTTCACCAGAAAGCAGAGAAAGGGTGGGGAGTAAGGCCAGGCTCTACCTACTAAAGGTTCCGAAACTCCCCAAAGAGTGCCACCAACTGGGGTTCAAGTGTTCAGGTACTTGAGTCAATGGGAGACGCGTATTCTGACCACTACACCAACCTTTACCAGGCTCACTTTCCCTGCAGTTATGCACAGTGTCTAAACAGCAGGTTTGCAGATCGGTTCTCGAGTTATACGAACACCAAAGAAAGACTGTACTATCCCAAGCTTGTGTTCAAGGTTCCATGGTGGTACAAGACAGCTTTTCCTTTCTCTTGGATATATTCCACTAGAAATTCACTACATGGAGGTGAGTTACCATAAAGCGTGAACACACCCAAAGGGCTGGAGCAGATCAGACTGAGCTAGCTCAGAAGAAAATCAAGGCAAATAGACTCCTCGAATACATGAGTTTGCCACAGGACAAAGTACTTTCCACAGAAACAATAGCAGTTCAGATTAATTAAAATGCTGTTTTGTTGTTGTTTCTGGCTTTCAATAAATGGGAGTAAACAGTATGCCTTGGGGGAAAGGAAGTTATCAAGTGTAGACTGCAGGAATGGTGTGGCCTCTGAGCCTTCGGAAGTGAGAGCAGGCCACTAGTTAATGTCAGCACCAGCTGATTGTGTCAAAAATGCTCTGACGTGGAGCTGGAGAGATAGCTCAGCATGTGAAAGCGTGCTTGATGCTCTTGCACAGGACCTGGCGCACACAAAGCAATTTACAGCCATCTGCAACTCCATTTCCAGGGAATCCGACGCCCTCTGCTGGCCCCCAAAGCACCATGTGGTACATAGTCATACATTCATGCACAGGTTTTTATACAGAAGATAAAAATAAATATGTCTTTTAACATGTTCTGACATAAGAAATTGATGCACTTTCAAATTATTACACCTGAAAATGTGAATGCGTTTTAAAAAAATCTACGAAAAGAAAAACTCAGAACTAAGAGCAACGAAAGTACAATGATGATGGTACCCCAAGAGAACTTGGCAGCCATCTCAATTGATGAGGATCCAAAGAAGTAGAATTAATGCATCAAAAAGTAAAAAGTAGTCTCTTGTCTTTCAGGGATTTTTAGGATTGAAAAAAAAAATAACCAATTCCACAGAAAAGCAGGATGATAAAATAGAAGCGATTGTTAAACAGAACAGTTTAGCTTCCGAGATGGGCTGAGTGCTGTGTGACTCACCATCATTAAAGCTGATTCAGTGTTTATAAATACCAGAAGGAGATGAAACCCTGATGAGATCCACATGAAAAAAAAAAAAAAAAGTGGCCCTGTGACTCAAGAGATGCCTTCTAGCCCCTGGCATTCTTCGGTGACAACTCTATGCAGTTTTCTTTAATAAGGATTTCCAAACGCACTAAGGGGCTGGGCCCAGCTTCAGCTGGATCGTAAGGGAGTTTTCTTTCTCCATCTGAGATCGTGTTAGAGAAATCTCTTTTATCCCAAGCTAGGACCATCTAACCCTTGTGTGCATGGAGCGAAGGGGCCAGACCCTCAAGAGCTGGTGAACCTCTGTGGATGAATGCTGGGGGAAGGAATCATTCCTGCATTTGTCCTGCACAGGGAAAAAGCCAGAAGTTTCACTCTCTTCCAAGAACTTATTAAAACCAAATGTTTATTTCTTTTTTTATATAAAAAATAGAAATTAAAATGTCATTTTAATTAAAAATAATTCATCTGGCGACACTATGAAAGGGCAATATTGGTTCTTGGGAGATATTCAGTGCTTTTGATTGGGGACTTAGATAGAACCCGGTGCAGAAGTAATTGCTGGGTCTGTTTTCTGGGCCCCAGTTAGTGTTAGCATGCTCCAACTCCCACTATTGTTCCCGAAAAGCACATGGCTGAAGCATCGCCAGGAGGGTGGGTTGATATCAGAGTTCAGGAGCTGTGCCACCTGGATGTTTCAGGACTGGGACTTCCATTATTCACAGCGTTCTGCTCACTGAGGCACTGCTGTTGGCTAGGCTCGTGGGGCGCTGAGTGTGTGCTCACAAAACATGCAGGACAAGCATCTTTTAAAAGCTTCAGTGCGGTTAACTATTTAGCGTTAGTCAGCCAGTGGCACACGGGGACAATGGAGTGGTTAGAGGAATTGGTCTTTGGACAGCAAGGTCTTCTGGGAAAAGAAGGACAAATGTTAGTCTATTTTAAAAAAAAAGTTTTTAAATAGAATTTTTTTGTAATTCTGTACATCATCTATCTGGCCAGTTTTGGAGATAGTATGTCAGCTGAATCAAATAACTGTTTTCTTTTTAACCTGGGCTTCCTAAATATTCTAAAATTTAAATAAACAGATTTGGGATGAGAAGTATTTTAAGAGGACTGTAGACAGCGAAGGCAGTGGCTGTGCACTTGGTTGTACTCACTGTAAAGCGAAGGCGAAAGACTTTTTTTTTTTTTTGGTGCTTTTTAATTTTTTTTTTTCATTCACAAATAAGAGCAGTTTACAGACACCAGCAGATGTTACGACTCTTAAACCTTTTAATGACAAGTTTCAGTCTCCAAGACTTCAGATACATTTTATTGTTGTTATTTTTGTTGTTCTCACTCTATCAAGCCAAACAAAGCTCGTACTGCGTCTAGTTAAACTTTATTCCTAACGCTATACTGGTCTGTGACTGGCAAATTTCACGCTGACATTTTTCACAAATGAGAAAGCAACAGTGTTTGCCTAATGTATTAACAAGAAGGTTTTAAATAACTGAGAAGAAAAAAAAAACACCTAATTTTCACATATTTTTGTTGCACCTTAGAAAGGTTTCACTCCCCTCCACGTAGCAGCCAAGTATGGAAGCCTGGACGTGGCAAAACTTCTCTTGCAACGCCGCGCAGCTGCAGACTCAGCAGGGAAGGTAAGTAGTTTCTATAGTATGTTTTCATCACCCGACTCTGTTGGCTCATTTTTATAACTCATAAGAAATAAAAGTTAACGTACCATACCAGGTAAAAGCATACCAAATTCACACGTTGGAAGTATATATTCCTGATCTTTGTTGTATAGTGCAATTTAGAATAATCTTTTGTGTGTGTGCCTCAAATATGTTTTCTTATCCTTAAGGGTCCACAGCTTCTCTGTAGTAGGGATCCTTGTAATGTACACAGAAATCACAGAAATTAAGACTTTCATCCGTTGCCACCAGAAAGCTGCCCTTTGCTATTTTTCAATATTAGTTGTGTTTCTACTATGAATATTATCTTTCCATTGACAATATTAATTAATTAACATGTGATTAATTGATAGCACCATCCATGTGTCTATCCTGTTAGCTTCGGAGTAGCTGACACTAACGCATTAATTCAAACACCACGTTTACAGAATGGCCTTACCCCGCTCCATGTTGCTGCTCATTATGACAACCAGAAGGTGGCGCTGCTGCTGCTGGAGAAGGGTGCTTCCCCTCACGCCACTGCCAAGGTGAGGAGCACAGCCTCCCATTCCCAGGAGCCATGTAGCTTTAATCCGAGTATACATGGGCCTTGCTTTTTAAGTAACTGCCGTGACATAGTAGTAATAACTTCTGGTATTGGTAACTTCAAAACAAAACAAAACAAAACAAAAACAAAAAAAACAACTGTCTCTACCAATTGCTTTGTCTAAAACTTTTTTTTTTTTTTTTGTAATTTTTGAGCCAGCAGGTATTGATAGGGAGTGTGTATCAGCTTTCGGAGATTAATCTTATTACTAGTAGCCAGTGTTTTAGATACTGAGAAATGTAACCCGACAGAGGCATGATAGTTTTTTTTTTTCCTTCTTGCCTATAAAACATAACCCTTCATATGCTCATTCCTCTAACATCAAGCCTTTCACTCCGCTCCTATCGGGACTCTCTTGTTCCTCTGCCTTTTAAATGTACATCATCCAAACAGCTCCTACAAAGCCCTGTTACCTACGGACAGGTTATCTCCCATCATCTCAGTTTATGCTGTTTGCATATATGTTTTTTTATGTTGAAAATATATACGAATGCCACATGGTTCAGTCTTTTATAAATATAAGAAAGATCATATTTTAAAATATTTACCAGGATTGGAAAATAGTCACATAACATTAAATTCCTAACAGCACAAGTCTTGCCCACCATTGGGTTCCCTCAGCCATCACAGAGCCTGGTTTATTTTAGGGCTTCCTTTGCTCGTGGAGTAGAAAGAACACTCCAGTTAGAACCATTTGAGGACAAGTATTATAACACCATCATAAAAGACGTTACTCCATCTGATTCTGCGTGGTCAAAATAATATTTGATGTACAGAATCCAGTGGCGGGAAATGCGCGATCCAGGAGCATTGTGAACAGATTGTAGTCAGCTCAGAACAGGTCATCTTTCAAGGAGCGAGAACTAGAGATGACCAAAGGGTTGGGAATAATTGATGGGATAGGATGCTTAGCCTGGACAAGAGAAGAATCTGGAGACCTGTCTAGGCAGAGATGAAACCCACCACTGGGTGCTGAAGGATTATCCCATAGGAGAGGAGCCTGCTGTGCTTTTTTTGGGAGAAAATCTGATTATGAGAAGACTTTAAGATTCGATGCTTTTATATCTGTATCTGTTCTAGGGCATAATGAGGGGATCTTTTTGGTTGCGAATGTTGGGTATGGTTAGATGGAAGCCTGTTATAATTAAGAGTTTGATTTTTTTTCTGGCTGAATATGCTTTATTATTTCCACTGAAGATAAATACTTGAGCGCTTTCTAAGCGTTCTCTCTCTGTGTGTGATGTGTGTGTGATGTGTGTGTGTGTGTGTGTGTCATCTCCATCTTTTTGTTTCTGCTGCAGAATGGCTACACCCCTTTACACATTGCTGCCAAGAAGAATCAGATGCAGATAGCGTCCACGCTACTGAACTATGGAGCTGAGACCAACGCTGTGACGAAGCAAGGGGTCACACCGCTGCATCTGGCCTCGCAAGAGGGACACACGGATATGGTAACCTTGCTTCTAGAAAAAGGAGCCAACATCCACGTGTCAACCAAGGTACTTTTCTAGACTCTGGCTAGTGACATTTAAATAGAAACCAAGCAAACGGTGTTTGGGGAAAAAAATGGGGCGTGTGTGTGTGTGTGTGTGTGTGTGTGTGTGTAAAAGAAGCACGGCTGTGTTTAAAAAAAAAAAAAAACAGAAACAAAATAACAAAGAAGGCAAGCTTATGAGAGCTGGAAAGCCAGGGCATGCTGCCAGTTGCCCCCACAGGGTCAGCTCCTGTATTGCTGGCCTGCATTGTTGGTTTTTACTTTTCTTCTCAAGTCAGTTTCATTAACTTGTGCAGCCCTGCTTTCTCAGCACCTCCATGCCGTGTGAACATCTCAAAAGGCCAGCCCATATTCCCCAGGACTTAAGATTGCTGCATTTCCACCACCCACACGGTGCCCTAGGTGCCCTAGTTTCTGCTGTTTGTAACTGCAAATTACCATAAGAAAGCGGCTAAGGATCAAGGGACAGAAAATGAAAAAGTGGCTCCAACCGGAAGTTGGCTTGAACAAGTGAATCTGACTAGCAGGACCACATCTACCACCCAAGCCGAACAACAGAGTTACCTCTTAGTGGTGCCCTGAGAACTTAGTGAGATACAGATTTTAAAGGCACCTTCAGCCTACCTTAGGTAATGGCTCTGGTTAGAAATATTTTTAGAGAAAGCCCTACGGTAATTTGTTTCCCTTCAGTCGCCTTTGTAGATGACCATACTAATTATAATAGTCAAGAATATAAGGGTAAAATCCTTCAAATATGAAAGCTTATGCCTACCACAGACTTACATGGATCAACCCTGAGCCAGCTGCTGAGAAACTGAAAATTACAAGTCTGTGCTTATTAACTCACCATTTGAGTCTCTCGGTGCTTTTTGTGCCGTGTGATTGGGGAAAATAAAAATTAAGCTTCTTAGGGTGTCCTACAAATACTACGCTTTCAATTTGTTTGTACTTTGGAATGCCAAGTACAAATGGGCTTGCCAGCATTTACAGGGGTTATCTAACACAAGCTCTTTAGAAGAGCCGTGATACAGACAGATTGGACAGTGTGTCCAGAGCTCTGGTCCCTGTTTTTATCGCTCATAAGTGTCCCCCTGCATCCTTCATCTTTGTGTCCAAAGTCCTTTTCATCAAAAGTTCTCTCCGATCTTTGAAGTATAATGTGCTAGTCTCTTGCTATGACAAAATACTTGAGATTGGGGATTTTATAGAGCTTGAGAGTTTGAGTGGGTTTATGGATCCAGAGGCTGAGAAATCCAGCAGGATGACATCAGCACCACTCCAGCACCTGGTGAGGGTTTTCTTTATCTTGATGTGTGGGAGAGCATCACAAATAGAGGAAGGGAACATCACCCCCATGGACTCTCAAAATTTTAAGACCACCCAGAGACCCCACTTCAAAGAGCATCAATATGTAAATTTGGAAATTTAGTTTTGCCTTGAAATTTTGGCAGACACATTTAAATCACATCATGGAGCTGGTATAGTCTTCCCAGACTTGTGTTTTTTAACAAGCATAATAAAACCTAACATGTGAAAGTTAATATCATCCAGACAGTAGGGAAAGTCTGAATCACATTTAAATCTTGCCATTGAGGTGATTATTTGCCCAGGTGGGGAAATCCTGACACTGAGATACAAAATATTTCTGTTTAATATCCATTTAAGGAGACATGGAACTGTGTATTGTCTGCTAAAAAAAATCATTTGAAAATAATTACGGGAAACTTCTTTAAACATTAAGAGCCATCTCGAGTAGATTAAAATCCTTTTAATATATAATATTTCATTAATTCTTTGAGATTGTCATTCAATGTATTTTGGTCATATTTGTTCCTCACTCTTCCCTCTTCTATTCTGCCATCTTCCGACCCCTCCTAATCTCATGTCTTCTTCTAAAAACAAAAACAAAACAAAACAATAAAACATGGAGTCCACTTTGTTCTGCCCATAAACAGATGAGTGTGGAACCATCCACAGTGACAGTGGGTTGACCAGCGGTCCTACCCAAAACAGACACCGACTCACCCATCCACAGAAGCTATAAACAGCTTACATCTCCTCAGTTAGGTGATCACGAGCCCTTCTCCTCATCCCAGGCTGGAAGATTGAGTAGCTACACCTTTTGTAAGACTCGTGTTGGCGACTGCCGATTAATCTTTTTGTTTCTTCTTCCATGATGTTCCCTCGGTCCTGGAGATGGGGGTGATATTTCCATCTGTTTGTGTTTGTGGCTGAGAAATCCACAGATACTTATTTTCTCCACTTTAATCAGCCCTGTTTCTATGTCAACCACTCTCTACTGAACAAAGAAACTTCTCTAATGAGGTCAGAATGCTATACTAAATAATACAGGTAGATACATATTCAATGGTGTGTCCAGTTAGCAGAATAATAGTAGCTGATTCGTTCCTGGAGCCCGTGAGCTCACCCCACCAAGCCACAGGTTGTTAGCCAGTTTCAGTACCAAGCGTGCGTGGTTTCCTGGGGAGTGAGCCTTAGATCCATTCACAAAGCAGTGGGTGATTGTCGTGACACTTGTGGCACTATTGCACCCATTGGCATAGCTAGTCAAGCCAGTCCTTACTGGTTCAAAGGTCACAGCTGGGTGTGACTGTTAGCCTGCATAGCACCTCCAGACACTGAGAAAACTACTTAGTAAGGAGGAGGCTTCCTGCCCAATAGACACTTGATTTTCTCATGTCCTGTGACCAAAGTGTGTGGTGACTTCACTGATGAGGCCTTATCATCAAGCTCTGATGGTCAATCAAGATAAATGTCCTATAGTGTTTAAGGTGCCTCCTGGTCAGCTCTGTCCAACAACTCAAACAGAAACATTCTGGACAGTCTGTGAAATGGATCACACAGTGTTTCTGGTGGTGTAATTTTTAACTTTCAAAATATGTAGAGTGGATTCACTCTGCTCTCCTTGATGATGTCCCTTTCAATATATCACTCGCTTTCGAAGAATTCAAGCAGCCAAACAGCAAGTATTTAAGGAGCTTTTTTACTTGCACACTAGGCAATGAAGTGAAGAAAATTATTCAGTTTTGGAGGATCCTAACTTTGAGGCTAGCTAGGACTACATGGTGACACTCTGCCTCAAGAAGAAAAAAAAAAAAAAAGAACAACTTGAAGAAAAATAAATCTTCTGGGTTTTGCTAATATTCAGATTCCTAAGTATCTTCTGCTTTGTCTTAATATTAAGATTTAATGCTGTAGGATTAAATAATATTTGTTTATAAGTGACAGAACTTTAATACAAAAAGATTTCTTTCTCAGGCCAATGTTTTCTGACACTCACAGCTGAGCGAAGCTAGCTCAAGGATTAGCAAGCACCAAGTCGGAAAATGAAAGCCTCCTGCTGAGTCATAGAATGCTCTTCTCTATATATGTGACACCCATGGTTTCGTTTTGTTCTTATGTCTTCAACTTTTTATTGGTTCTTTGTGAATTTCACATCACGCACCCCAACCACACTCATCTCCCTCTCCCCTCCTACCTGCTCTCCACACTTGTGACCTCCCACACTCCAATGAAGGAAAACAGCTGCTGTCACAGTGTGTCCCACAGCAAACCCTTTCATCCACACTTGTTTGCTTGTTAATGTTCATTGCAATGACTCGTTGGTCTGGTATGAGGCCTTTGCTACACCATTAATACTGGAACATCTCTGGGACTCCTCTAAAACATCTTGTTGTTGTCCTGTGTCGTGGGGATCCTGTAGTTTTGTATCTGTAGGACCGACATGGCACCTTTGTGCACTCAAGCCATTCATCTATAGGGTAGATGTTGGGGTGGGCAAATTCAAAGCCCTGGATCTGGACCTGAGAGGTGTCTGAGCTGGTCAGCCTGCCCTCTCACTCTCATGTGCTCGGGGTTGGCTCACCAGCAAGCCCTGCAACCAGGACTCTGGTGCCCAGGTGAGGTACAAGACCCGCTCTTCTCCGAGTGTTGCATCTGGTGAGGGACATGGCCAGTTCTCCCACTCCCCCTAGTACTCACCACTGCACAGCAGACAAGAGGCAGGGCCAGCTCTTCTACATACACACACACACACACACACACACACACACACACACACACACACCCTCACACCCTCAAGGCCCCCTCACCTGCAACCCCTGCATCCAGGGGCTGCTCTACTGTGCTACCAGGTGAGATGTAGGGGAGGAGAGGCCAAGTGCTGCTCTAGGTGAGGGGCAGGGCCAGCCCTCCTGCCTGTCCTAGATAAGGGTGGGGAAGGATATCTCATCTCTCCCTTGCCCACACTGCCATACAGCAGACAAGTTGTGGGGCTGGCTCTCCTGAGCTTATGCCCTCAGGGCTGGATTACCCACTCCTATGCCATCTGAATCAGCTCTCCTGGGCTGCCTAAGCAAGGTGCAGAGCCCGCTCTCATGAGGAGCAGGGACTGTTGTGCCGGGGAGGCAAGTCTGTTGCAAAACACATGATGAGGGAGTTGTGTGTGAATCTGCTCTCCCACAACTCCCTCAGTGTGTGGGCCTGCTCTCCCAAGCACTGCAGCTCACCTGCTTTTATGTTCCCAGACCCAGCTCTGCCCAGGTGAGGGCTGGGGTGAGTTATCCACAGCCCTGCGACATCAGCGTGTCTCCAGGTGGCAGCCCAGACCAAGTCTATCTGCCTAGCCTTTGGTGATAACAGACCCCTGCTGCTGCATGGTCATTGACCCAGATGTGACCCCTGGTGGCAGCACATGCCTGGACCCTACCATGTTCCCACATGGCATCACTGGCTACTCATATCAGGCTTTTCCTCATTACCCTCAAATCTCCAGATCTGCCTCTCTTCATTATGCCCACATCCTTCTGTTTCTATTTCTTTTCTCTTTCTTTACCCTTTACTTGTTCCTCTTAGTGGCACCTGGGGTTTCTGAATGTCTGCAGTTATCTGAGTAGTGGTCTCAAGGGCGCTATGCCCTGCTTGTGCATTATGGTGCCAGGCAGGGGTCATCTTGGGCATGATCTGCCCCCTAGGCCTGTGGTGTGCAGGACTGGTGGTCATCTCCTGCTAACAACCTATCTGGGACCCATGGCACCAGTCTGTTGGTCCTCTTGGACTTGCTCCATGCCCAGGCCTGCCTAACTGGTCTCTTTCGAGGGTCACCTGTTTCAGGCTCACTCATGCCAGGGACCCAAGATCCCAGATGGGGTTCTTCTAGTCTCCAGCTTGCTCCCTGTCCTGGGAGCCTTTCCAGGACGGTCTTCTCAACTTAGCTCCCTGTGCCAGCCCCCAGTGCCAAACTGGTGGTCATCTCAGGCTCACTTTTTTCAGGGAGTATTAGGCTCCTGATCACTCAGATGCTCACAGGTCAGAATATGGAGAGCAGACATGGCCTCTCTCCCCCCTGCCACTTACTGGCACACATGCGACACGTCAGCCACACCTGCAATCACTCTAGCAGCAGGCACCACCCATGTTTTCAATAGTTAGGGTGTCTTAATTTCCAGGAATAGGACTATGCTGCTGAAAGCCATGGGATTTGAAGGCTGTGGTCAGTTTTCTCAGCCTCAGTGCTACTATGGGAATGAGCCTTCTAGCAGGGTCAATGGGGCTGGCCAGTTAACCAGAATATCAGCTGGCCTTGAGCAAGGCAGCTACACAGTTTATAGGTCCAACACTGTTAGAAATGTTCGATGGTGCAGGCTTGTACTCCCAGCTAATACGAGGCAGAAGCAGGAGACTCAGAAACCCAAAACATGCCTGGGCTGTTAAGTGGATCCATGACTAGTCTGGACCCCACAGAGAGACCTTGTTTTATACTAAAAGGTAAAAAGGGAGCTGAGATTGTGACTTAATAGTGAGGCATTTGTGCGGCTTGCCTGAGGCCTGAGGGGCAATGACCAGTACCCACTGAAAATACTAAATGTGTGTATATACAAAAGGAGTTCGAGAGGAGGAATACAGAGCATGGGCATACTCTAAGGTAGACTATGGATTCTATAGGCAAGAGCTTGGCTCATCGCTATGTCCAAGTCCTGTGAGTTCTTCCTAGTATAAGAAGAGTGCTCAAAAGCTGCCTGCTGAAATTATTTTTGATACCCTTGAATCTGTTTTGTTTGAGGAAAGCTGTTCGTATAGAATGAGACTACCAGGGTATGGTGTTAGCTGGATAAACTGCTTCTCTCCTCACTATTTCTTGATTTTTTTTTAAAAAAATGAATTTGTGACTGTACTTTGTCCATGTATTCAAATCAACACATTGTTTACTGGATACTTTAAGAATAAACTTTTTTTTTTATAAAAATTTGCCAAGGTTTATGTTTCTCTATAAATGATAAGGTTACTTTAAAAAATTACCATCTTGAAGGCAACCCCTTCCCCCAAAGTAAACTGAGTACTGGAAAAAATATTCAGAGCTTGCTTCCAGTAACTTAATATATTTTTAACATTAACATGATACTCTATTGATTAAAATATTGATTATTGCCAAGGTTATAAAGTTGCAGCAATAGTTTTGGTCCAATATTTAAGGAAATAAGATTCATGAGGAGTGTAGGTAGGCTTGAAATGAATATTGTTTGGAAGCTCGTTAGATGAATTGTTTTAGAGACTTACACCATAAATACAAAATACAGAAAATGCAATTTGCTGCTGAGAATAGATCTTGGTTGAAAACTCACATTCACTCCAAGCATTAGAACATGGTATGTCTGCAGAGCGGCCATATGCTTTCTGGCTCCTTTCAAGACAGGCTCCTGCAGATGACAGCGTGCTCCCCTCTCTGACGTGCTCCTTTACTCCCATTCTCACTACAGAGTGGACTCACATCCTTACACCTTGCAGCCCAAGAAGACAAAGTGAACGTTGCAGACACTCTCACCAAACACGGGGCTGACCGGGACGCCTCCACAAAGGTACAGCAGATCTCTTGGCCACCAGTTCTGGTTTGGCTGCTTCTTGCTCGGCCTCATTCAGGTCAGCTCATGCCTGAGGTCCCTTTTCTTAACAGTTCGTTCTAAAGGAGAAATCTTCCCATGCTTCCCTGGGTCTGTTAGAATCAGAAGGGAGTGACCCCAGGACTCATCCCTTTCTGTGGGGCGCCGCCCACCCTCTCATTTTGGCTTTAACTCCTTTAACATATGCCTCACTGCTTTGGCCCTGTCCTTGCTCTGCTCCATGCTTGGTCTTGAGGTGGATTGATCCTCTCTGTACTATTGATTATTCACCCATTCTTTTTGTTATTGCTTTAATGTCATTTGTTTATATAATTAACTGTAGTCATTTTCACTCCTCTCTTCCCCTCCCTCATCCACTCCTCTTCCACCAGTACCCTTCTTCTCAATATGCCACCCCCTCCTACTTTCCTGCCACCTTTTTTGGTATTTGGGCTATTGTGTTTAATGAGACTTCCTTGTCTCAACGTGGCTAAGAAGTGATTTCATGCAGTTTATCCATAGCTACACTACTGAAGACAGTGACACTGTTCCCCAAACAAGTGTTAATTGCCCATAGTCCCTCTGGGAAGGAAGGGGCCCCTTGGGCCTCCTCTCCCATTCAGGATGAAATATCGATGGGTCCAACCTTGTGTAAATCTTTTGCAGTAGCAGCTGCAGTGAGTTTATGAGTGCCATGGGGATGTCACGTCCGGACGACGTACCTTTGCGGTGCACCTTCCCATCTTAAGCTCTCACATTCTTCCCACCACCTTTTGCCACCTCCACCTACTTGTCCTACCAAGCCTTCCTCCCACTGGCGTTTCTATCACTCTGCACTTCGCAGTTCTTTCCGCTAGGTCAGGTCACCTGGGTGTCCAGTATCCCTTGCTGATGGAAAGTCCTGTGTGGTTCAGGACGGCTCATCCTATATTTGCACTCAAATGATACCATGGTACAATAAACGGAACCTTACCTTTGGTTATTAACCACTGTAAATATAATACTTGCCCTTTCGGATTTGTCATTCACAGCTTGGTTACACTCCTTTAATTGTGGCCTGTCACTATGGAAATGTGAAAATGGTCAACTTCCTTCTGAAACAGGGAGCAAATGTCAACGCGAAAACCAAGGTAAAAAAATGTATACTCAGTTTCCTTCTTGATAATCAAACTCATTCTACCATGTGTGTGACCAGAACATTCTCTTTGGGAACATCATGGGAACAACATTCTTAGTGATGAAAGTGTGATAGGCCTGGGCTGAGAGTTCCCAGGTATACCTCAGAGATGACATGTCCCTAACAGTTCCGCACAATCTAGGTGAAAGGACAAACTGGACAGAACAGGTCAGAATCACCCCGCATCTCAGAGCACACAGGTTGGCTTAAGTTAGAGACAAGTATGGCGTAACTGCTGCTCTTGACGGAGGGTGTATCTTTGCAACTCACTGCCACAGAGCAATGTTTGCATGGTGTGTTTGAGTTCACACACAAGGAAGGCCTGCCGACAGCTCGGGTACGTCAGCATAAGCACACGAAGGAGTTTCAGAGCCATCATTTCAATGATGGTTACCAATTAGAAATCCTCCCTGTTTTGTAAACCAGTGCTTTGTAAACCATCCATCCTAGAAGCAGAAACAAAAATTTTGTGCAAAAGCGTATTCATAAACCCATCTAAAATGAACTTATTTTGTAAACGACAAATAGTACTGTAACACTTAAGGTCCAAACTTCTGATCTTGACCTATGAGGGCCATTGTGTAATTTCTGACCTATGTAGTTCTGTGAAGGTTTCGTTTGATGCTTATTTGAAAGTTTTCATATGGCTTCTCAGGTTTAGTCCCTCCCACCATTTTTGTTGAGCCAGCTCATACACACGGGCTTGGCAGACTGAAATATGTAAATGAACCATACAGTGAAACACTGGTGATTCTACCAAAGGCTTATGTGCTTTCAGTGAGTGTTTGCCCACTGAGATGGTTTTACTATTTAGACGTCAAACACTGCGTTGTATTGTCTAGGCCTCTGGAATTACATCCATGTCAAAGAGACATTTGATAAAAAGAAAAAAAAAATCTCCTTTTAACATTTTAGTGTTTTGGTTTTGGGTTTTTTGTTTTTTGTTTGTTTGTTTGTTTGTTTGTTTTTAGGTGAACTATATAACTTTTACTCTGACCTTTGGAGCCGTATATTTCAGTGGAGTAGATAGAAGAATGCCTTAATAGGCAATTTGTTTAAAAAATTCTTCAGATTTTTTTCCTCATGGAATGATACCTTTGCAGAAAAAAATTGTTTTCTTCCTGATGTTTTATGTGTAACCATAGCTACTAAGGAATTGTCTAATTGCTTGTAAAATGCAAACATATGTACTGCTTTTATTCCTCAACTGCTTAGGAAACTTGGCACAAAGATTAAGAAATGTAAACTTTTAAAAAATGAAATCATTATTTGCTTAGAGTTATAGTGAAACCCTGCCATATTAGATCAAAACAAACTGGAATTATAGGGAATTAACTTGTGAAAGGGTTTAAAGCTATATAGTACAAAATGGAAATTTCTCTTACCTGACATACTGCAAAGATACAAAGGTTGTCAATGAAGAAATGACACAATTTGTAGCATTTTTATATACATTCTTATGATATACCCATATCATCACGGAAAACTTATCTGGTCCTTCTTGAAGCATGGGCCTTCAGCCACTTTTGTATTCCAAGTGAGAAAGCAGCAGTGTGGGAGATTTGAAGCTTTGCTCATCCTTTGTAGAAGAGCAAGGTCTGAGGATGGTGTGCTGGTGAGCGAGAGAGTCACAAAACTGTCAAGCAGATGTTGATGTAAAGTTACAGAGCTGCTCAAACTTCTCTCTCACCACAGTGGCACATAAAGGTTAGATTAAATCACACCTAGGGGTCATTTTCAGGTGACAGTGGAATCTGAGGACTCCATAAAATATGGCCTACTATGGGGCCAGACTGTTATTTAGCCATGACTAATTATATTCTGCACTATTTATGTAGCTGTAGGTAATCTATCTTTAAAGTATACTAATATATTAGTTTAGCATATGGGGTGTTCTTTATATGCTAAAGTATTTATCACATAGTACATGGCTAGTAAATGTTTGATAATTGAACTAACTTGAGTGAAAAATAAAGAAGATTGTTAAATTCATTTTACAGGACATTATAAATAAAACAGAAAGGAATGATTCCTTGGAAAATAAATATCACTTACTTTATCCTTCTCAAATGTTCCTGGATAGCCTGATTTGAGAGCAGGGTCTCTGAAATGACTGTAGGGTTCTAAGAGTCGCTGTAAATGAATTGAATTTTGAGGCCTTTGTGCTTTTTTTTTTTTTTTTTTTATTGAAGGGATCTATAGCAGTCAAACTCCTAACATGACAGAGTTAGGAACACCTGGACAGAAAGACACTCATACATGATGACATTCCCATACACAGAAAGGCCACTGTGACTGTATAGAAGGGGTCTTAATGACACTCATGAGTATAATTATATACTTTATATTGTCAAAATGACCAAATATGCCTGTTGGCCATGAGTCTTCTCTGACATTGGATGAAATGTGCACACATATGTGAATATTCTTTTAAGCATAATGTATATACAGATGGACCACTTAGACGTTATAGCTGAACACAGTGGGCTCTGATACAAATAAAAACTTTTTTTTTTTGCAGGAAATTGCCAAGTAGCCACTGGTTTCCATTATCTTCTGCATAGAATCCGAACCTACAGAGATTGTGGAAAATTTGGTTAAATCTGTTATTTTCAGTTTCTTCATCTCTGAAATGGATAGAAAAATATTTGTTTATGAATCATTTGTTCACCATTCATTTAGTCAACTCCTGTTTACAAAATACCTTTTATAGCCAAGAACTGCAAGGTATTTTGGAGTGATAAGGTCCAGGATCTGGGACAAAATGAATGCCCAGGAGATGGCGCCTGTCCCACAATCAAGGGTTCTAGTGAAATTTTTGAGTTAATAGGAATACCTAACTAACTGCTACCGCCTGTCAGCTACTACAGGCCTATACAAGACTGGCTCATGTGAATCTTAACTAAAACCCCTTCCAAGGCAGGGCCTTTCATCTCCACAGAAGTTTAGACCACACTGTCAACATTCTAGTTTTTAGAGACACAGTTTTGGGGGAAGGGGGCAGAGCTTTGTGTTTCTAATGAAGTTTTCTATTCTGAAGTTTACACATGGCATCTTGTATAACCAAAGCCATCTCCCAAGTTAAGCACGAGATTAAATTTTCCTTCACTGTTGAAGATCATCTAAAGCTTCAAGGGTGGTTAGGGCGCTCATGACGAATAGCAGCCTGTGTGACCCTCTGCAGCCCTCAGCTCTACGCCGACTCACTCTCCTTCCTGAGGAGACATATCGCAGCTACGTCGTTCTTTCCCATTTTTAATCTTCTCTCGGCATAAACACTTTAAATGCCGATCAGTTAAAATGTAATAACAGCTATAATTTGGAGTCTGTTTATCTTGTGTTTCATGGTCTGCCATAAGGTGTGAGGGAGTGTTTGCTGCTGAGAAATGGGTTGCTGGGAAATCGTGCTCTAAATAAACAATGAGGTCTTAAAATGATGGGCTGGCCGCAAATAAGACAAGAGAACCAAAACTGAAGGCTAACCTAATTTTCTTCTCCCTCTGCAAATCGGTGCCATCACGGCCCACAGAACGGCTACACACCTTTGCACCAAGCCGCCCAACAGGGCCACACGCACATCATAAACGTCCTGCTCCAGCATGGGGCCAAGCCCAACGCCACCACCGCGGTAAGGAGCGCTCCCTCCCGGCCCTTCCTTCTCCTTTCGTCTTCCTCTTCTCATGCCTCAGGGTCCTATTGTCAGAGATTTAAGTGTGACACATTCTCCTTAAATAAACTCCTGGACTGCGGAAAGCCCCAGATTTCGGGAAAATCCTTTCTAGGGAGTCTGTGATTTTCTGGGGGAGTACTTGCTGGGAAGAAAGTCAGTTGGCTCTCCGGGGAGCGGGGCCCTCCGCTTGGGCTGCTGGAAGGGCTTTGCTTACAGCTGGCTCTCAGATGTGAGTGTACTTCACCCCCCACCCCCACCACACACACACCCTCCCCTGTCTTCTGAAGGGAGCCCAGTTTCTGAGCTGCTGGCTTAGAACTGCCTCTCTGGGAAGTGGAGCCATTGAAATGTAAACTACGCGGTGTAATTAAACAAACTGGGGTCCCCAGAGGCCTGAGCTGGATGCAGCCAGAATTGCTGGCTTGTGCAGTTTTTTTTGCAGCGCTGGAGCTCCTGCCTAGCAGACGCTAAATCTGCCTCTGGCTCCCTATGGTAACATCTTACCTGCAGCAGATGGCCTGACCCTTGGTGAGCAATGAGTGTACAAGGTTCTCCCCTAGTTGTTTTGGCAGGTGCTGCTCTCAGTTTGAGAGAATGGCTTGGAAGGCCAGTGCAGCATTTGGAGCTGCAAGTTAGAGCGTCAAGTGCTTCTTATTAAAAAAGAGCAGGCAGATGCAAGCTTGTTGTGTTACCATGGTGACCCGGGCTATAGCCTAAGGAAGCTGCAAAGACAGATTTAGATGTAATGGTAAAAACTAGTGATTTTCCTGAGCTGTGCCTTGTTTTGGAAGGAAGTGCTGGCTCATGCGGAGCCATGAGTGAGCTCATTGGCTCACCAGGCAGTCCTCCCTAGCCTTTCTCACTCTTTCCCTCTTTCTCTCCTCTCAGAATGGTAACACGGCCCTGGCGATTGCCAAGCGGCTGGGCTACATCTCTGTGGTTGACACCCTGAAGGTTGTGACCGAGGAGGTCACCACCACCACCACGGTGAGTACCGCGGCAACAGCCGCTCTGCTCGCGCCGCGTCCCCTTGGTTTTCCCTCCACACACTTTTCACTGCGCTTGCAGCTTCCGTGTTGAACTTCTTCTGTTGAACGCGCTGTAGAATAGACTCAGGAATATGCAGCTGTAAGTGTGTTCACTAACCGATGCGGGGGTTCTGCCTTTTTCTCAATATAATTCCGAATTAAATATGTGAATGCAGTTTTGCAACTACAGGAAATCATCCCTTTCCCGTGATTTCTGTTTCCTGGCTCCTCTGCCTCTTTCCTCTGGTTGCGTGTGACACCTACTGCTGGCAGAGAGGTACCACACTCTGCAGCCAACCTGAACTTGACCTAGAGGTCAGATGGCCTCTGAAAAGACCCCCTCAACCCCCACCCCTGTTAATCAAGTGCATTTCTACACACAAGGTATTTTTAAATTTCCTTTTTTCCTCCTTTCGTCTGATCTTTTTTTTTTTTTTTAGGATAAAAAATAAAATTGCAGGTGTTTACTGTATGCCTACAATCCTTTATTTCCACTGATTTAAAATGCATATCGATTCTTGAGGAGTAATGATCCTTTGCCAGAGAGAGTCCCATGAGCAAACCTGACAATGATGCATCCTATTATCTGCATAGGCTCCAGGGAGGAGGTTTTTAGTTGCCGATTTAAAAACAAACAAACAAACAAACACAACTTTAACTTAAGTACAAGTTCTCTGAGCAATGGCTTTTTAATTTATCTTTGCAAAGTAGGGAAACAAGAAAACATGAACACAAACATGTTTCACGGAAACAACAATACAAGCACAAATCAACAACTAAAGTATTCAGAATAAGGTCCTAGTCAATGTTCCAAGCTAGGACTGCTGCACACACTGTTTGGGAACACTTGATTCTTTTATGCACCGGGAGGGAGGAGAAAGGAATTTTGTCTCATAGGCTAAAGGAAAGTCCCTGTTGACAGCCATTGAGGTAGATGGAATACAGTTGATGTGACATGCAGTTTTAAATAGAGTGGACTATGAATAATTAATGAGCTTCACAGTACCGACTGAACTTTTAGCTGGGACGCAGCTGCACTGTTCATTTTTCAAGCAGACACATCACCGTTAGCCGGCACACTTGGTAGTTTTAAAGAGACAAAGTATAAATTTGATAAATTATATATGAAAAAAAGTCTTGTCAATGTTTAGCGCCCTATTTTGGGGTCATTATATATGGCCAAGACTTTTTAAAATTAAAATTGTATTTTATTTTTTAATATATTTTTTCATTTATTACAATTTATTCACTTTGTAGCCCAGCTGTAGCCCCATCCTCATCCCCTCCCAATCCCGCTCTCCTTCCTTCTCTCCCTCATCTCCTCCCATGCCCCTTCCCCAGTCCACTGATATGTTACTTGAACATTTTAAATGAACTCAGGAGAAATGCCCAGGTTTCTGCAATGTCATGCAATGCTACGATACATGTCTCCATTATGTGTCGCTCAAGTGAAGATGAGTGCATCCATATCCCCAAACCTTTATTTTCTTGTGGTGAGAATATTTAAAAGCTTTCTGTATGGCTGAATCTGAATTGCTTTTAAAAAATTTGGTTTTCATAACAGAAAGGTTTCTTATGAAGACCTATACAGCTATATGACCTCAGAATAGCATGTATACCACACACAACAAAACGACTTTTAGTGGCATGATTGGCTGAGCACATGCACTGTCAGAAGTCTTGGGTTTTGTCTACTCCGTTACTTTTTCCACACTGAGAATCATGGATCTGCATTTTTATGGAATTGCCACTAGATGGCAGGTTTGTGGCTCCTTTTCCTCTCTTGGCCCTACTTCCCTCTCATTCATTTTGCTAAGTAACACTTCTTTACTGGAGAAAAGACGAGTGGGGCCTCTGTGCTACATGCTGAAGACCGTCAGCGGTTCAAACACAGCTCTTTTGCACAAGCATATGGGGAGAGGAGAGGAGAGTTATGACCCAGACGAAAATACAATCTTTTTTTTTTAAACATCAACAACATTGTGATACTTATACGTCTCATTTCCGAGATCTGAGGTACATAAATATGAATTAGAGCAAATGACCTTAGACCTAAAGCTCTGTATTTTAAGACAGAAGCAGCTAGAATTTCTTAACCTGTCTCTACACATTCTAGCTACTAGGCTGGGGAATGGCACAGCGGCTAACACAGTTGCCTTACAAGTGTGAGGACCTAAGTTTGGACCCCCAGAACGCACAGACTGCTTACTGATGCATGTCTATAAGTCTGGTGTGATCAGATGGGAGGTGGAAGCAGGGGAATCCCCAGAAGAAGCTGGAGGGACAGCTCGAGTGGGGTCTGCGGCAGCAAACTGAGAGCCTATCTCCAGCAAGGTGGAAAGTTAAGACGGAGAACACTAGGCTGTGCTCTGTCCATCACACATGCGCCTTGGTGGGCGTGCTGAAGTCATACAGGTGAAACGCACCCCCCCCCCAACACACACACACACGTGCTGATTTTTTTTAAAATGCCATATACCATCTCTAAGCAAGCTGTCTGGTGGCTTGTCAGAAATCAGATACATGGGACAGGCATGGAAGGTCGTATCTCCGACAGTTAGCTCAAACCCAAGGCGACTGCTTTTAGAATAGCTTTATTGCTTTTTAATTATTTATGTTTCATTATATTTTATTCATTACTATATTATTTACATTCATTTTAATGCTGAACATTATTTGGAACAAACAAGCCCCACTATACTTAAATTCAGATTTCTAGATGGAAAGCCAATAAACCATAAATAACACATAGCATGTCAGATTTCAGCTGCGGTGTCTCATTCTTATTAAATAAACCCTCCTCTCTATAAGCTCCTCGATCTGGAGGGGTAGTGTTAGTGGCTTTATAAGTTGTTACTGTTGTGTTGTTGTTGTATGGCTATTGTGCTTGCATGTATGTCTGTGCACCATGTACAGAGAGGGCATCAGATCCCCTGGAGCCATCATGTGGGTGCTGGGAATTGAACTCAGATCCTCCAGAAGAGCAGCCAGTGCTCTTAGCCACTAGGCCATCTCTCCATGTCAGAGAGATGTGGCTACATGTTTTGATTCTGCTTTGTCTTTATTTTCTGATTCTCTTAATTGACGCATGTTGAAATTGTTTGTTTTGAGACATGGAATTAGGAGCTAAGAAGTAGAGATGCATTCTCTTCGTGCAGTACACTTCCCTTTGGGAGGTGATGTTCAGTCATCCCTCTCCATGTTTTCTTTTTTCCATAGGGTGCTATTTATGATAGCTTACATATTTATTAATTAGTGGAGGACACATCTGGAATTCAGTTTAGGCTGCTGGAACACAAAGGCCACTTTCCTAACCATTCCAATGTAATTAATCTTGGTGGTGCTGAGAAGTATCTTAGCAAAAATTTAGAAAAAAAACTATCCCCATCTAGTTAAAAAAAAAAAAAAAAAAAAAAAAAAAAAAAAACCCACCCACCAAGTATACTTTTTTTTATTTTAGCTGGTATGTCATATTCGATCTCATTTTCTAAAGTTCACTGTTTTACAAAAACAAACAAACAAACAAACAAACAAAACCAGGATTATGATGACAGCAAGCAGTGCAAGACATTTCATAATGATGTCAAGTGGATACTATTGTACACGGTGAGGATACCATTAAATGCAGTCATTGAATAGCAGCTACACAAGGGATGGACACGTTTCCCATCACTTGCGTTTATAGGGTGTGTCACTTGTGCAGCCATGTGAGTTCTGTTGAAGAAAAGAAACTTCTTTCCCAAGTCCTTTACCCCAGAGTATGAATGAAGGCATTGTAAGCGGAGCGAGGCGGCTGGCTGTAAGGGAGAGCTGGTACAGCTGAGATTGCCCAGACTCTGTGGAATCGTGGCTTGTTTCCTTAACCTTGCCTTTTCTAAATTTACACCGAGAGGCGCAGCAGGGGAGGCGAGACAGTTCAGCATTGTCTTAGGATGAATTCCTTGTGTGTTTGCCAGAACGGCCATCAGAGTGTTGAGGGCATATTCACAGCCGAAATAGCTAACAGCCCCAGTCTGTTATGAAAAATTATGAACAATCACTCATTCCTTTATGTAATCTACTAGCATCAACTATTTTTTATTATTTGTTTAATTTTAAAGTGGTGTATAATGTGGCAAATAATCATTGCTAAGTAGAACATAAATGATTTAACAAATCACCCCAAGTTACCACATGTAAATTATGTTAGATATACCATCCTCTAATCATTTGATAAGACTTTTAAAGCAATGAAGAAAATGTAAATTCTAAGTTCTAAATTTGATTTGATACCGTGTTTGTATCAAAGAATCACCAAAATGAAAGGGCAATGAATGCAGGTCATGTCATTTGACACCAATCGATCACCATTTTTTTTCTTTGAATATAGTTCCATGATTAAATGGCTCAATTGTCATCTTTGCATAAAAACATCAATATTTACTGTGTATATGTATATATGCATAATATATACTATCTAGATAACTTATTGGGACTGAAGAGATGTCCCAGGGTTATCACTTGCAATTCATGGACAGGACCCAAATTCAGTTCCCGGAACACACATGACAGTTCACAACTGCCTATAGCCCCAGTTCCAGTGGATTTGAAGGCCTCTTCTGGCATCTGTAGGCTCCAGACTATTCCAAAGACTGTTCTCAATGCTCCTGTATTAACATTCACAAGAATTTTATGGAGCACGAGTCTGCGGTTTTTTGATAAGAAAACTGAGGCATACCCAGCTAATTAGCAGTTAATGAGATGAGGCTGGAAGGGGAAGCCATAAAGGGGGATGAGCCTCATCTTTCAACTTTTATCCTATGTCAGGAATGAAAGGCCCTGCAGTTGGCCACTTGGGAAAGCACCGTAGAAGGCCAATAACCAATAAACCGTTACCATAGACTGTGAACACTATAAAGATGACTTATTCCCTACTGCTGGCTCTCCAACCCCTGAAGACGTGTCATATTAGTTCCACAGCCTACGTTGTTTGTGGCATCTTTCTGCTGATGGCTTTGCTTTTAACACACTGCATGTTCATTGCTTCACTGCAAAGCTTTTCTGGAAACATCGGTTCATTTTAGAGGCGTCTTGAAGTCATTAGTTTGCGTTCTCAGCACGACTAATTACTACCCCCATTACTAAAGACTTCATTTTTCAAATGGGAACTAACAGTAATGACTCTTCTCTTGTGCGATGTTCCTGGAGTCATTGGTCATTTATCTTCAGAAAGATCACAGTGAGTAAGTTTCTAAGCATCCGTATGGATAAGATGGGGTGTCTGGGGTCTGAGGGCTCACTGCTGCTGGAGAGTGTGCTCACCTCTGTGACTCTGTTTATCGCTTGCTTGATTTTGTTTTTAATGTTGCAATGAATGATTCTTGTCTTTCTAGACTATCACGGAAAAACATAAGCTAAATGTTCCTGAGACGATGACGGAGGTTCTTGATGTTTCTGATGAAGAGGGTGAGTCTTTTCTGTGGTCTTTTGTGACAGCTGTCACAAGGAAACCAAACTTTTTTTTTTTTTTTTTTTTTTTTTAGGGACAAAGGTGGTAATATGGATGGCAACATCTTAACATTTAAAACCCAGTTGCCACCTTTAGTCCACTAAATTTACTCTTGCCATTGAAAAAGTGACAAGTCAGGCCTGCCTATTTTTGCAATTATTATCTTTAATCTCTAATAACTAGTAAGACTGGAAAATGAGAAAGGAACTTGAAATTAGCCATGTGCTAAAAGAGCTGCTCTTGTATTATAGTCGTAATTAGTACATATACTAATTTACCAAAAGGTGTCATATGTCAAGGCTGAAAGTCTTTAAAACTTTCTTCACCAATGGTATATTAGGGAATCTCTGATTAGTATAAATAGACAGAATATATATCAGCTCAAAAATGGCATAAAAGGACGTCAGCACCAAATAGTACAGTCCCAACACAGCTACGCTATTCTTGATGTCCAGAAAAAAAAAAATATGCTCTTTCATGATGGTTTTCGAGTTGGTAGAAATTATCTACACCAGTGTCCTCAACTTTCCCAATGCTGTGACCCTTATACAATGCCTCATGTTTCAGTGATCCCTAACCATAAGATTATTTTTGTCACTACTTCATAACTGTAATTGTGCTACTGTTATAAACCATAACATAAATATCTTATATGCAGGACATCTGATATGAGATACCCCCTCCAAAGGAGTTGTACGCCCCAGGAAGAGAACTGATGATCTAGACAGTTGATTTCATGGTCCTGAAAAAGACTGTTTTTCTAAAGCATGGGCAGGGGACTACTGGGGCTAGAGATGAGAATCTATGCTTGGCACAAGAGGCTTTTTTTTTCTACCTCCTCAGTGACTTTTCTTTGTTCTATATTTTGAACTCCCTGTATTGTTTTTCTTGAATAAACAAACAAAATTATGACCCTAAGATCACAGAGGCACCACATAGCGTAACAGAAGCTTCAATAGCAAAAGCAGTGTATGGGGTTGTCATGTATGTATTGCCATGCATATGTACATGGAAAATGTGTGTGTATCTTTGCAAAACCATTTCCATGAACATGGCACTAGGCCTGATAGGTAGAGACTCTCTGGAAAATATTAAATACATTTTAGGTTCTTCGACATGAACGTTCAAGGCAAAGCTTTACATTCTTAGTCTTATTTGGAACCAGTTGGCCTTTTTATTGGCACTAGGCACAGAGATGTGTCAGTTTGTATAAGAATTATGACAGGAATAAACAAATGTTGGATCGATGTGTTCATGAGTAATTTTAAAAGTACTGCCAAAGGCTGCCATTCTGAGTATTTATTATAAGTCTGAGCTGTGTTCTAGTATTTGCTAGCTGGGTTCCAGCATTCACGTACACACACTGTGGTTTTGGTGGGCTTGTCTTTCTCATTCTCACTCATATGTTATACAGCTCTTAAGCAGTTTGGTGACCACTTTATTGATGGGGAAGCACTTAGTGATTCAGGTACCATTGGAAGGATTTGAAGTGATTGGTTTTCTCTGCTTTTAATTTTTCCTAGCTCTATAGAAGCAGCCTGCTTAATTCTTAAATCTTTTTGCTTGATACTAATGTTTCTTATGAAACAGCTTGTGCATGTGTGCATTTTGATGTGTGCTCTTTACTAACTTATAAGTTTAGAGCCATGATTTTCTCATTCTGCTAATAATTTAGCAACTATTGTGGAGATCTACTAATCAAATTTACTTTATCAGAGGAACATTGTAAGAATGTTTCCCAAGAGGGACATTTTTCTTTCCTTCTTCTTCTTCTTCTTCTTCTTCTTCTTCTTCTTCTTCTTCTTCTTCTTCTTCTTCTTCTTCTTCTTCTTCTTCT
>NW_026596095.1:14594939-14629030 GCF_907164565.1 Psammomys obesus | reverse complement strand
CTTCTTCTTCTTCTTCTTCTTCTTCTTCTTCTTCTTCTTCTTCTTCTGTTTTTTTTTATAATAGAGAGTTTGAGGAATAATAATTCTTTGGTAAGTTAATACTGAAGTAAGCATGACATATTGGTAACTGATCTCTTAGTTACAGTCTACACTTTCAGCTAAGATTCCTTGAAGGGAATGCTTGGATTACTCTTCTTAGATGAGGAAAATATATTATCAAATTAGTAGCCAAGTATGATAGCAACTATCTGTAGTCACAATTACTCAGGAGGCAGAGGCAAGAGGATAACTTGGGAGCAGACATTAAAGGTCAGCCTGGGCTGGGCATGGTAGTGCTTGCCTCTAATCCCAGTACCCAGGAAGCAGAGGCAGGTAGATCTCTGAGTTTGAGGCCAGCCTGGTCTATGTAGTTGGTTCTAGGACAGCCAGATTTATGCTATGTAGAGAGAACCTGTCTCAAAAGAAAAGAAAAATAAAGGCTAGCCTCAGCAAATATGTATAATTAGGAGTTGTCATGTGATTATTTTCTAAAAGATAGTCAAGAGTAGATATCTTTAAAAATTATTCAGGGTAAGGATATGGCCCAGTATTTGAGAGCACGTGGTTATCTTAACAGAAGACCCAACTGTTCTGGCACCCATGTCAGGCAGCTCACAATTACCTGTAACTCTAGTTCCAGTGGATCTGATGTGCTCTTCTGGTCTCAGTGGGGAACTTTATACACTTGCACATCCACACAAACAAAAGCAAAATAAATCTTTTTTAAAACTCATTCAGTGTGAATTTGGCATTTGGGGGGAAATGAATAACATAAAGCATTCTATTTAGTATGGAGTTTTCATAGATGATATGGTGTCCCTCATAGCAAGCTTATTACATGAAAACTAAGTGTATAAATAAGATACATGTGATCTCAAAACAGATCATTATTTTTAAAATAGTTGGTAAAGGATTTATTACCTAATGTAATTAAAGTGTGGAATTTCCAGAAACTTCATTTGTAAGATAGAGACTATCATGTATATAAAATTTAATATATAAGAAGATGAGTTGTAAATATATAATTTTAAAGTCAAAACTATTAAACAGTGACATCATTTAGTCATAAGTCTTGATTTGGGGAGAATATTGATTAGTGAACGAGAACATCTTGTGCTAAGAGAAATGGTTTTTGTTGTTGTTGTTGTTTTGTTTGTTTTCTTGGAAATAGCCAAAAATGTAATAGCATTTTATTGCCAGCAGGGAATTCAGTTGTAATAGTTTTTGTATAAATGATATATTTGAATTGTGCAGAGCCACTTTTTATGCAAAGGTAGTGTTAGTTGACTTATACTGCCAGCTCTTTAGCGTTTTGTACAGTTAAATGTTGTGTGTGTGTGTGTGTGTGTGTGTGTGTGTGCCATCATCCACAAAGACATCCTACAGCCACACGTTTCGAAGGTGTTAGCCAGTCTCTGTTCTCAGTGGCATCTACAGGTGGTATCATTGTCCCAATACCGAAGGGCACTCATAAACTGTGTTTATCTTTAAACTAACGTGGTATGTGGTGCAAAGCAATTGGTGTGACCCTCCCATGGATCCAACATGCAGTTGGCGAATGTGAAACTCTAATGTGGACAGTGCTAATGTTAACACCATGGGGGACTGAAACACAGCATATACAGACACCAGAGCGTGAAGATATATAAGTGAGGGCACAATACCATCAGTTTTCATATCTGCTTGGGAGAGGAGTTAGGGACACCCACACGATCTGAGGGTTTCGGCAAGAAATTAGAGATCAGTCAGAAAGTGTTTCAAGTTTTAAGGAGCAGAGAAGGACCAGTGTGGTTGTCTCAGTGTAGGAAAGTGCAAGAGAGTGACAGTGAGTGGCAACAGAGTGACAGTGATTGGCGACAGAGTGACAGTGAGTGGCTAAATCCTTCACTCACTCTGCTGCATAGCAACATACATGGCTCAGTTGTGAAGGGTGTGAATTGTTAGCTGAGTCTAGCCTAATGAGAATATCTTAAAGATTTCGATCAATGACTAATAGAAATCTGTTTATATCAATCCAGTAGCAGTTCACAGAAAGGATGCTTTGTTGGAATAAATCAAATATCTGGGGGTAGAGAAAGCATTTACTCAATATGATGGCAAGTGTGTTGTCTCGTTAATCCCTGCAGCATTCTGAGGCAGAGACTATGAATGGCATTGTCATCAGTCAGGCGAGACTGATCCATCAGTGAGAAGAACAGAGCTTTCAGACATTTAAAAATAACTGTGTGCAGGCATGGTGGTGCACGCCTATAATCCCAGCACTCAAGTAGACAGGCAGAGACAGGTGAATCTTTGTAAGTTCTTGGTTAGGCTGGTCTACAAAGTGAGTCCAGGGCAGGCAAAGCTATACAAAGAAACCCTGCCTCAGAAAACCACACACACACACACACAAGTCATTGAGAGTAACACCAATGTTTAGTGGTGGAAATGCAACTGAGGTAGAATAATTGCTTGCTCTTGATACAAATAGTGTCCAAATGTAGAGACATGGGAGGGGACTTCAAGGACATCACAGAAATGAGAATTCGATGGAAAGGAACCACACTGCCCAGACGTCACCCAATGTAGCAATGCGATCCTTTCCCTATCATAGGATCGCGAGCTGGTTCCTATGCTTGCTGACTCACCCCACAGCCTACAGACTGGGCTCGTGGGTTACAAAACCCATGTAAACATGTCTACACAAACATGACTCATGAATGACTTATCCTCGAGATTCATCCACCAATCAGTGTGAACATTCTTTGCTTGCAGCCTGGATTGACATGGTCTAGCAAACAAGAGAACTGCAGAATGGCAGAAGGTTGGGAAGAAAAACAGGGAAACCAGTTCCATCTTTTACACCCTCACTTTCATGAGCACTTAGCCTCCTTCTAATTTCAGCTCTCCCCTTGTCTTTTGTCAGTAGCAAAGACAAGGGCAGGGGCTCAGTGACACTTCAGAGAGTCTGTTTATCTGAGTCCCCTAGAGGTTATCAAGATGGGTGACCCTGTGGCCACACCATTTAATCTTAATTTACTCCCATGTTTTTGATACCTTTGCTCCACAGAGGCCTGACATGGCTAATACACCAGTCACTCTCATATGGAATCTTGTGGCTTTCAGATAACCAAAATCAAGTGTACTTAAAACAAAACAAATGGGGGAGGGGGCTACACCTGGGATACAAAGTGAATAGACTGTAATTAAAAATAAATAAATAAATAAATAGATAGATAGATAGATAGATAGATAAATAAATAAATAAATAAATAAAATTGAAGTACATGGATGCCTTACAGTTCGTGAGAATGAGCTACCCAAAAGATGTCTGGGAAGCTGGAGAATATAACAAAAATAAAGTCATTAATCTGAGAGTCATCTATTAAATGAATACATCTGTAATTTAGAAAGATATTGTTTCAAGTACAGGAAACTCACATTTGTTACATTATGCAGGAAAATAGTTATGTTTGACTGTTTTGTGACAGATAAGTTAATAATAGAAAGTGTGTCAGTGTACAGTTATTCTGTAATAGCTAAGTTATGCAAAGCCCTTTCCAAGTTACACAGAATTCTTCATGCAAGTAAGAGCTAATGTTCTTAATTCAGAATGTTATTTTAAAGTATGCCCTCTGGGGCTGGAAAGGTGGCTCAGCAATTAAGAATACCTAAGCAATAGTAGAGGACTTGGGTTTGATTCCCAGTATCCACACCGTGCCATTCAACCATTATAAATCTAGTTCCAGGAGATCCAGTAGCCACACATGTGGATCCAAAAGGCATACGTGCATGCAGGCAAAACATTCATACCTGTAAAATAGATAAAGAAATAAATATTTTTTAAAACCCTCATCTTTTACATCTCCCTAACTAAAAGCATGGAGATAGTTCATATAGAGAGTTTATCAAGGAGTATGTCAGCAGGGAGTGAAGTGACCAAAGAAGATATGTTCTGTTTTCTCACATGCTAAATGTGAGGTGCTTACAGAAAATCCAGGTAGAGAATTCTTGGAGGAGATTGAAATATGGATGTGGAATTTGACGAAAGACTGAGATGGATCCAGTTATGAACACGTTATAGTATATGAGGTCCTTGAAGTTTTGATGATGTGTGGTAAATGGGACGTAACAGGGGTCATGTTAGGAATATCATTTCAGGCAAGGGAGCCTGAGAAGACAAACTCAAAGCACAGGGAAAAGACCAAGAGAGACTCTGCCAGAGATACCAAGGAAGGTTGTTTTTTCAAGAAGTCACTTCTGGGTCTCTGTTTAATTACTAAAATCAATTAACAATAGTAAGGGTCTGATTATGAAAGGAAGAGAAGACCTGATATGACATGAAGAAGGACTAACACTGTCTAAAGAAAGGTTAGTGCTCAACTGTAGGGAGAGAGAGTTCTTCTTGGGGTCTGTAGTAAAGGAGGGTGAGTCTAGACAAGAGTCTAGACAAGGTTTTCAAGAAGATGCAAGCACTGGCTCTAGAAATGCAAGTAGATAAATTTAAACCTCTTCTAATTCTTCTGGTGAACACTCTCCCCCACCCAGTGTTGACAGGCAATACTGAATAATGGTATTTTATATGCAAATAACTAAGAGAGAAATTATGTACAGCGTCAAGATAATTTGGCCTGAGACAAGTACCACTCCTATTAATAATATCAGATTAAGTTCTGGACACTGTTACTAGCACTAGGGACTTGAATTCTTTGAGCCATGATCATGACATCATGATCTATTCCACAATGGGTGTCTCCAAAACTGAAGCCCCACTTTAATAAACCGAACATAGTAGCTGCTGGAGGCAGACTGTCCTCAGAAAAACCATCAGAAGGCAGAGAACAGGAGAGAATATTAAGGACATACACTGTGTCCTGAACTCAGTATGATCAGAGGGTTTCAAATGGTGCCTTGGATTATCAGTGGAGTTTTTTATAGGACATATTTTATTTTAAATATACTGTTCAGGTGCACTCTTTATTTGTAACACAATTCCATAAGTGTAAGAGAGGAAAGCAGGAAGTGTGTTCACTTTCAGGTCCTGCCAGAACTGGCGATAACCTAGTGACTCTCTCTGTCGGAATTGGTATTCTCCAGCTAGACTCCGCCTTCTGTTCCTATATTCTCCTTCCACCTTTAGGAACCTTATTCTCCCCACCCAGACATGACAAGAAAGAGGCTGAATAAGAAAATTCTAAATTGTGTGTCATCATGTTTTATTAAGGAGTGCTGAGAAATTCTAAGGCACAAGGAATAAAACTTCTGAGTTAATTTTGGTCCCTGTGATCACCTTGGCTGCTGAGAGACCTGCACACTTAGGGGAAACACGTTGGCATCCAGAAATTAGTGGACTCAGAGGAGGCACAGGATGCCCTAACTTGGGTAGTATAAGGACTTAAGCCAAGATCAGTTGATTGGATCCTTGGGGTAAGACAAACGAGGAAGCATGCAAACCAACTTTTGAGTTTTACGTAATGTTTGGTTTCTTGCCTAAGGGATACATAATGAACAGCGTTTGTTTTGTGATAGATCTTGCATTTAGCCATTCCCATCACCTTTCAACACATAAAAATAAGCCACAGACTGTTAATAAAATTCTCTAAAATTGATTATCCCCAAGTCCGACTATGTCTAAATTTTAGTAGCTGTGTTCTTAGAACTTCTTTCTACTTTACTGCTCTTTTGCTTATTGTGTATATTTAATCTTCTAAAATATTATTATTATATTTATGAGCAGCGATATGGCTCAGCAGGTAAGTTGCTTGCTGGCAAGCCTGACAAACTGAATCAATTCCCACTCTCCCAGTCGAAGGAGAGGTCATATTACTTTGACCCCCTGCGGACATAAAACATATAAACATGCTCAGAGACAGAGATAGACAATGGAAACAAACACAGACACACATACAGTGACACACAGAGAGACACACAAAAACAAATGTACACATAGACACACATACAAACATGACATGTACAAACACACACATATACACAAATAAATAAATACTCTCATTTATTGTAGAACAATAATGCACATTGTCAATGGCATGAAGAGACTATTAATACTGGATTATGCACAGAATTATTGAAGCTACTGAGAGAATTTTAGTAATCTACGCATTGGGCTAATCTTTAAGCTAGACTAGTTCATGATAACAAACATAATAAAGCCAGTTGAAAGTCATTTAAAGAATTACAATTCAGGTATTTTTTTTTCTTGGTGTATTTTGGGGAAATGGATCAAACACTAGCTCTATAAGCTTTAGCCAGTTGTAGGCCTGTGCATGGGTCCTGTGTCTTCTCGGCGTGCAGTGTTTTGCTGTCAAGCTATCGTGTGAATGTACTTCACAATTATAGACCTATTTCGTTGCTGGTACTGAACCCAACAAGTAAAATCCTTCACTGTTCGCTGATTACCTCAAGGTGACGACACAATGACAGGTGATGGGGGAGAGTACCTGAGACCGGAGGATCTCAAAGAGCTGGGAGATGACTCACTACCTGGCAGTCAGTTCCTGGACGGCATGAACTACCTTCGGTACAGCCTGGAGGGAGGACGATCTGACAGGTATTCCCCAAACTTACGTAAAATGTCAGGCACAAGCGCGCACAACACATTTTCTAAAACATTTTTTTTTCTCTCTTTTTCTTTCGGTTTTTAGAGATAAGGTCTCACTATGTAGCCCAGGATGGCATGGAGCTTTCTCAGATGAGTCTCGAACTCCCGATCCTCCTGTCTTAGCCTTCCAAGTGTCAGGCTTATATTATTGGCTTGCACCACTAGGCCTGCCTTACCACATATTCTTAGGGTCATAAAAGAAATGGAGACACGGTCATAAAACACTTGAGCAGCTCACCGTGTTTGTCAGTTACCATGTTGTCTCATTCACTTCAGGTAGTGGCCATTTCGGAGGGCAGGAAACTAGCTCAGAGACATCAGATAATACAACATGATCAAATGGCTACTACAAAGCAGAGCAAAGATGAAGAGCAGCCCCCTCTCCCCCCCCCTCCCCGCCTTTCAAAGTGATGTATTTCATCAGCTGCCCCTGTTTTCGCTATTCAGACTCTTAGGACAGCTTTTCATGGCAGATATGGTTAGCATCCAGAGACCTCTGATTCTAACTTAACTATCGGGGGTGTCATTTCTGCATGAACAAAAAAATACGTCATGAAGAATAACGAAAAACAAGTGCAAAAGGAAACTGCCCTGGAGGGAACCTTTTCATTAAAAAGAAAAGGACAGGATCTTAGGAGATGATCTGAGCCCTTGAGGATGCCATTCTATAGACTAACTGGTACAGCTGGTGCTCGCTAAGCCCAACAGCAAGATGAATAAGAGCATTGTGGGGGCCTCTTCAGAAGTATGGCTGCTAATCTGGGTCACACGTGTGCGTGTTCATGTTACCGTAATGTCTTTCCCATCAACAGCCGCACGATCATAATACAAGGCAGACTCTTTTGTCAGCTACTTTATGAATTTTCCACATATCTACTGTTTAAGGAAGAGTCATCAAGTCTACATAATTAATTCTACGAAGGCAACCTATTTTGGGGCTTTTTTTTTTTTTCCTGGAGCACCAGAATCCCCTCTCTCATTTTGTCCCTCTTCTTTTTCCCTTTTTCTTACTTTTTTTTTCTTTCTGTTTTTTTACTGTGTACGTTCATTCTTGAGCTGGGAGGTACCAACACGACTAAAATATATTCACTAAATTCATAGCCTACGAGAGGCCCTGAAAGGCCGGGTTGGGGGGGAGCGCAGCGTGTGCTCTGCAGGATGGAAGCTCAAACTTTGTGACAGGCACAGGTGGATGGCTGGGCACGGGTGCTGGGGAAGGCATAAGGCAACGAAGCCTTAACAGAGGTTGAGCAAAGGCTGATGTTAGCGGCGGGGCCGACCAGGAGTGTGACGGGAGGAGGAGAACACCTGCATTTTTACAGGAATCTGTCTTCTGTGATAAAGACCATCACTCCAGTAGAGAGTGACCGATGGGCTAGACAACTTAGCTCCAACATACTGTTTTCTGGGTGGTTATGACAACATTAAATTCTAACCCTGGCCCAGTGGCGGAGAAACTTCAGCAGTGACAATTTGGGGATATGGGTAATGAAATTTGTTGGTGAGTCTTACGGGGCAGTTGAAGGAGGGCTGTGGCTCTTTGGCTTAGAGAGAGGGTCAGGGGCAAGGTAAGAGAGGAGGAGCCCTTGGGAGGTGTGGGGAAGAGCAGAGAGAACCCATATTCCATACATTAGGTTTTTGTCCCCAGAGAGATTGGGATTTATAATCCAAGATTTTTAAAAGGCTATGTTTCAACATAAATTATCTATAGCTTTCTGTGACTTCACAATAATTTTTGAATAGCCTGATTAAGCCCAGCCAAAGAATAAACCATTTTCTTCAGTTTCTAATTGTTAAAAAAAAAATGCCTGTTTATATTTTCTTTTTTCAATCGAAAGTTGAAAATTATAACATACTTTCTGTAGAGTGGTGGGTGGGTGGTTTGAGACTTATCAACATACAAAGACAGAGGCCTGAAACAGACGCCGCGTGCCCTGTTCTTAGATTCCCACGTGAATTTCTCGACCACCACATGTGTACAAAAGCCCCAAAATAGAGCTACAGGCATCATCTCATTTTCATGTTTTATTAATTACTATTTCTGTTTTTGGCTTGAGCAATCCGGTGTGTCACCTTTTTGGTAACCCATTCTCCTTTTTCGTTGTTTCTTTGTTTGGTCTGCTTTCAATAGTACCCTTCCCAGGTAGGTATTACACAGCATGACACCATAGCCTTCCTGGACACATTCGCATTACCCTGCTCACTGCTCGCTGCTCGCTGTTGTGTGTGTGTGTGTGTGTGCTGATGAGCTGCTTATATTCTAGAATTGTGGATTTTCCCTCAAGTTAGGTTTCCCCTCTTTGTGCTTAATTCAGTAACTGCTAGAGCAAGAAATGATGACCTGGTCCTGACAGTGCCAAAAGAGCCAGGCCTGACTCTGACTCTTACAGTGCCATACTGGGGCCAACAACACAGAGGCGTGGCTTTCCCATAACAAACTCAACAGCCTACCTGTATGCACTTGGAGAAAATTGGGAAAAAAAAAAAAACCCATAATGGTGCCTAAAATAAGCATAGATATAGCTGGATAAAAAACACACACAATTCAATGCATAGTGAATAAAAACACAACCAAATTTTATCAGTTGGATTTTAATCTAATTATTATTATTTATTATTATTATTATTATTATTAATTGCTAACAAGTTTAAAATATTGTCGAAATTCAAATACGAAGGCTCCGAGTAACAACAAACCACAGAAGCTTTTTCAACACACTGAAAATTTTGTACATCTACTTGTTCACTGGGGCTCCAGACTCCAGGCGTTGAATGTCTAATAAGTATTATGGTTTACAAAGCTAGTAATTGTTACATTTACTCAAATCCATAAGGCATTTGTATGATAAAAGGAAAGTGTGAATTGAGTCATTCTTTGTATCTGTAGCTGAGAGTCCTCCAACTGAACAAGTAAATTTAAATTTCTTTGGATATGTTATTCTCAGTGTATTAACTGAACAGGAGACCTCCCTGACGTAATTTCTTTTTGACAGCAACTCTAATGTCACATATGTAAGCTTGTCTGTAATGTTTCCCACCAAACGTGAGCAATTTATGATTCCTGTTAGATGTTGAGGATTGGCAGAGATTAACAAAATCACCAGCATCTCTCTCTACCTCTTGGAAACCAAAACTGGCTGAGAGACAGACCCAGGAGTCAGGAAGATAAAAATCACAAACTCGCCTTCATTCCTGGCGAGCTCAAAACTGGGGGTGCAGCATTACATGTATAGCCTGAGAGTTCCTTGATACCACACCTTCGGGCAGACCTGTCCACCCAGTTACAGTCACTCCAGTGGACATCGAGACCCAGCGCCTTCTGTCACAGCTTAGGGATAAGTAAAATACTGACGCTTTGTCCCAAAGTTTTATGTGGAATCCCTCTACTTATGGCTGTTTGTTCCTGAAGTATAAATTTTTATTTTAGATCTGTGTTTCTTCCCTACTTAGGGTGTGTTAAAAGGTCACTTTCACCTACCAAGTGAGCTGGCCTTTTGAGTCAAGTGTTCTTACGTGGTTCACTTCTTTTGTACTATTAATTCACACACAACTAGCACCTTTATTGTGTGAGGTTATAGTCTGAATATTTAGATTATAAAACTATGGTTAGAGATTCGCTAACTAATAAATCTGAGACCAATAGAAGACACTACTCAGTGGCCAAAGAAGATGACTGAGCCTACAGACTCTGTCTCAAGAGGTGGACTCTCTGCCTTTGGCCAAAGTCAAAACAAAATAAGGAATAGAATTTAAACACTACTGCTGTATTGCCGCTGACTACAAAACACACTGGAGTCTTTGCTGTCATTATGTTTTAAAGCAAGGAAAGGCAACTCTTCATTTCGTCAGTGGAAATACTCTTTTGCTAAATTAAAAGGTTCTTACCCTGATTGTTGAATCTCTGCCTCAACCTAAATTCATGATCTCAGCAAAAACCCACCAAAAGCCAACTCCACAGCTACAAGACCAGCCATGATCTTAGCTGCTTCTTCCTGCTAGAACTCAAACCTCTGCTGATTAATTTCCAAGGCATCCTGTGTCAAGACCCTCAGTCTACCCCAAAGGCCTGTAGATAGCTGAACTCAACTTATATTTTGATTTCATTTCATTACAAGCATACTAGATTTATATAGGAGAGAGCTCAAGCAATCAATAATCGGTTTCTTCGATTCATATCACTCTCTAAAATATGTGGTTCTGAAAACCTACTGACGAAACATGGGAAAATATTACTACGAATAATCTTTGACGTGATAATGTCTTCAAATAGCCGCAGCTGTCCTTTGACACCTCCTATCCCTCAGAGCATGAGGCTTACAAAATTTGATGCACCAGCAAGAGCAAACTCTCTCTACTAATCTGTATGTTAATTTTCCATTTAATTAATTTAATGCTAGTTTTCCAGTCAGTCCATAATTCTACAACGCTTCATTGACCCAATATCTACTAGGTGAAAGGAAACTATAGTTTGCTTCTGTAATTTTATAAAAGCTTGCTTATCCCCGTTTTACCCATTTGTGGGTTTTGGCTAATAGCTTAGATGCAATATGTTAATTCCTGGACTATGCATAAAATATGTTAATTCCTGGACTATGCATAAAATAGCATATGATATGCTATTTAAAATATCAATCTATAAGCTAAGCATGGTGACTCAGACCTGTAATCCCAACACTTGGGAGACAGACAGGACAATCAAGCGTTCAAGGCTAGCCTGAGCCCAGGGTCAGTAGTGAGTTCCAGGCCAGCTGAGGTGATACAGTAAGACTCTGTCTCGGGAAAACAGAAAGAATTACACCAACAGAATGTCATTTGATTATGTAGATTGATTAGAAGGAATGAGTTATCCAAAGGACTTTTTTTGTTGTTGTTCATTGCATTTGAGTCTATAATTTGGAATAACAAAATTCAGATTTATCAAAAATATAAAGCACTGACTAGCAAGGTCCTGGTTGCATTTGAAGCCCAACATCACTTTCGGTCAGCGTCTGTTGGCGATTTGTCCTCGTGTTGATGTGTGTCTGTTCCGGGCTGGTGCCAAGTCCCTCCTGCTCTTGCCTCTCATCCTCATGGCAAACAGCACTCTTCGGGGCTTCCTGCACTCCACACAGGGCATGCAAAGGGGACACTGCTGTCCTCTGAAATAACAACACTGTTGCGCTCACCAGAGATAAACAAGAGGAACTCTTCTTCTACAGGAAGCACGCATCTGGCCACTGTTCATTTCACTCTGTACCTTCCAGGGGAGGACACTGACATTGAGCCATTCACAGTGTGTAGAGGAAGAGAAAGAGGCACGGGATGAGAACAGAAACTAAAGGGCAAAACACGAAACCTGCTTTTTCGTTTTGCTTTTGCTCTCTGGGCACCGCCTGCCTTCCACGAACTATTTTCCTATCGCTGCAGGAAGGTTATTTCACACATACTTAACAACTGTTACCTGTGTAAATTTCTTCTACTGGCAAAATAAATGACAGTTGCTGGTTTCAAACATTTCTGGAAAGAAGACGAATCAGATTAGGTGTATCAAATTTAACTTGTGGATTCCCTTGTGCCCTTGCCATTCAGTGTTAAGCCCAGTCTGAGGGTGTGTTTTAGTGGCTGGGCAGAAACCTGGGTAGGGCCACTGTGAGAGCTGTATCCCCTGGAAGTTGCACTGTTAGCTAATAGCACGCTTTTTTCATTCTCCTGCTCGGCTCATTTCATCTTCCCAACCCTCCACCGCTGTTGGTATATGATCATGACCTCCTGCCAACCTACCAGCCTCCGATCCTTCAGTTCCGACAGGTCTCACACTCTGAGCCATGCATCGTACCTGAGGGACAGTGCCATGATTGACGACACGGTTGTGATTCCCGGCCACCAGGTACATGACTTTCTGCCTTCATGTCAGCTCTCTGGACAGCTTTTTTCTATGTCCTGATACCACAAATATCCTGAGCAAACTGGTTGGGGGTGAGAGTCAAGAGGGGGAGAGCAAAAAGAACAACAAAAACCTAAATTTATTCTTAACTAAAAAATAAAAAAACTATAAAAATGAGAGCTTTGAGGGTGTCCTACGACATGACAAATGTGACTAGATTTTTCACTGAGCATTATTTCCCCTGAAATAATATAGTGTTTCTCTTTTAAGCTATATTGAGTTCTTCTTTGGAGATTTTATATAAAGATTTGTGTTGTGTAAATAGTATTTCCATTATGAGAAAAAATATGAAGCAGGACATGTTTATAAGATGAATGGCACCTTGTAAAATACATTTTGTCGCAATGTTTAAGATACCTATGAGGAAGGCTTAATGTTTACTCTGGAAACTTAATTTTAGGTATAATTTTATTACTCTTAATGGATTGGACATAGGGAAACAGACAAACAATGGCTCTCTACAAAGTATGCTGCTATCATAGTATAATTTAAAAGGGAATGAATATAAGAGATTTGTTTCAGATGATTTAATCATATGTTTTTTTTTAAATGAAAGATTTCTCTAAGTCATAGCACCTTTTGTCTTGTGCTCTTTCAGGATTCCTTGTATTTTACTTGAATTTTGAAGCATCGTTTTTCATCAGATCCACTGTTCTTTGTGTGTAGGTGTCAGCTCTAGCCAAGGAGGCAGAAAGGAATTCTTATCGTCTGAGCTGGGGCACTGAGAACTTAGACAACGTGGCTCTTTCTTCCAGTCCTATTCATTCAGGGTGAGTGAATCAATATTATGTATCCGGATCAAGAGGTAAAAAGAGATGTGAAAAGTCACAGTTTTGTCCAGTTGCTTTAGTGGATGGTTAGCTTACAGAGGAGGTGACCTTTGTTTCAACTTCTGAATAACATTGCTTTTTCCAACATAGTTCCAGCTATGCCAATGAGACAGCAAAATGGGGTTGAATTCTCAGTATAGAAAAACTACTGTTTTAAAGTAATGTGTAGCAACAGTTTGCTCACTGACTAGAATATGCTGGTCACCTCCTTACTTTTCAGGTGCAGTCCTTAAAGCCAACTGTTTAAAAGAGGCTGGGCTAGCTGCTTATTTGAGAGTTTCAATCTGCTAAGATTCACTGACTGGCCTTTGAAATAAATGCCTTTCCTCACAAATCTATGCACTTAAAATAATGGTTATGAAAGTCCGAATCACACACACACACACACCACACACAGATGGATGTGTACACTCAAGGACGGACATGAAAAAGAAAGGTTCACAGCCAACTTGTCATCTCCCCTGTCCTTTCACCGTCCTTCATAGAGCGCATTCAGCATTGCTTATCATTCCTTAAAGGTTAAAGCCAGACTTTGAACAGTTCTTCCCAGCATTCCCAAACTTTTCCTTGGGATGAAAGATCTTAAAAAAATACAGTACCCATTTCTTATAGAATTTTAAATATAATACTTTCTAAACTGTTTTGCCCTCGTGTTTTAATAATATTATGGCAATATTATGATTGTATATAAATCCTCATATGTTTCTCTTTAAGTGAAATCTCTACCCCTATTTTACTTTAAAAATGGAATAATTTGATTTAAATTATTATCCCAAACTCCTTATGTATAATCCCTGTAACTGCTTTGAGCAGTGGGTCCTTCCTTGTTTTCGGTATTTTTAAATAGCCTCCTTCCAGGAAAGTAGTCCATGACCCTGTAAACATTTTGGACTTTTTAGAATATAAAATTAGACAGGTATTGAAAACAAACATCCTATTTTCCTTGTTAAATAATTATAGCTAGTTCTTGGTCAACGAAGATTTGCTCAGAAGAATTAAAAAGATTAAGCTCCATTCAAATGTAATTATTTTAAGTTTAAAATGAAGTCATTAAAATCTGTATTATAAATTGGTCCAAAAAAAAAAAAACCATTGCTTTATGCTACTGAGGTCCCCCATGTGATGAGTAAGAGAGAAAAGATGACTGGATGACTGAAGATGATAGATGAGAATCCAGACTCCACACCACAAAAGAAGACATTATTTTAGGTATAAATGTAACTAGCTGCCAATAGCTGATTTTTTTAAGTGATTTTTTTAATATTCCCATAGGTTTGGTTTGAAATTAATTATTACTTTTAAAAAGGGAATCCTTAAACTTTAATGTACACCAATAGCCAATCTATTTACCAAACTAAATTACACCCACGACTTATAATGATTGGTTGTTGGATACTTCATTGCGGTTGACTACCGGTAATGAACCATCAGCACCCATCAATTAGACATGGATTAGTTGATATATGCATCTTAACTGGAGAGATGGGCCAGTGGTTAAGAGCACTGTTTTCTCTTCCAGAAGACCTGGTTCAATTCCCAGCACCCACGGCAGCTCACATGCGTCTGTAACTCCAGGGGACCCGAGACCCTTTCACAGACATACTTGCAGGCAAAACACCAATGCACATAAAATGAAAATAAACCATTAGAGACAGTGATGTGCAAGCCACATCCCAGTCCACTTAAAACAGAATCACTGTTGTCAGGCTCCTGGCGATGGTGTCTCTATGAGTCCAGGTTACTGAAACTGTTAGTCAGAAAAACACTGCTCAGTCATGGAAAGTAGTTAGCACATGCCCAGTTCTCTGGAATATTCTTTATTTCTTCTACCTACCCACTTGTGCCTTAACTCTTCACACATTCGGCAGGCTCTCCAGAGCCCTAAACACTGTTTTAGCTGTTAAGGAAAGTAGATGAGAAGAATCTAACACTGTCCGTTCAAGGGACACTTCTTGGTAGTCTTCACCTAGAAGTGAACAAGCTCAAAAGACCACATGGCAGAAAGGAATCTGGTGGTTAAGACTGTGCCTTGGCATCAGACTGATCTGAATTCAGTCTCTGATACTGACTCTCTATATGTGGCAGTGGGCACACCATGAAAAAGAAAATCTCTGCTCTCCATTTACTTATCTCTAAACTGACTGTTATAAATTTATTCCACTGGGGAGTTTTAAAGAGTAAATGCCTTTAGCGACATTAGGTCTTACCCAGAAACAGTAAGTACGCAACAGAATATAGTTTTTACTATTTCTGCATTCTCCCTAGACGCATTCCACATTTCTCGCAAGCTCCAAATTAGTTAAACAAATCTGCCCGAGTCTTCCGAATGTCGACTTAACTGTATTCAGTCCACAGGCTCGATTCTGCCAGTTAGCATCATCTATTGGTGTCTTTACTGTAGTGGGTGAGCAAATAGGATGCTACCTATTTGCTACTAATTTTTCTTCTACTCTAAGGAGAAGAAAAATTACCCTTGAAAACTCAAGAATTCCAGGAGCTGTGAGGGTTGAGGGTGACATTCACATTAATGTGTACGAGTAACATTCGTCGTATCTTGTAAAACTGACCTATTCTGCTCACTACATACTAGGTTCCTGAGCAGTAGCTGGCAGATATTTTTTAAGGAGCTGAGTTTTAATCACCTAAAATTAAGGGAAAGGTGACTTTTTGGTAAAGGGATAGTGAAGAGAGCTTGTAATCACGTATGCGTGAGAATATTGCTACATTCAATTCAATAGTTTGTCTTAACTTCAAGCTGCAGCTTCTACCACCAATCAGTATGGGTGGTTGACTCCCCCTCTACTTCATGTCTTATGCCCTTGGCAGGGATTAATCTCGCCTTTCTCCATGGATATATCCAGTATCTGGACAAATGAGAGTCTTGATTGGTTTTGTGATTATTTGAGTTGCCTAATTAACTCATAATGAATCCAAGAAACAGCTATTCTTATAAGCTCCCAATCAAGGTCACACCAGTAGTTTGTGCAAAAGATGTGAACTTTACAATTGTTCTTAATTGCATGTATACATAATGAAGGGGCTGACGTAAGGCAGTCTCTACCAATAGCTAGTTTTGTAACTCACTTTATATATTGTTATTCTGAAAGTCTCCATAATGTATTAACAACAACCAAATGCTGTTAATTAAATACCAACTCACGAGGTGTTAGGATGTGTCACAGTAAAATAAAGCCCCAAGAAAGTGATCTTTTAAAACATGCTGAAGACAGTTTTGTTGTAAACCTTGCAGTACACTAAAAAAGAATAAAGTCACAAAAGATGTATTCAGACACAAGATGTTTGCTCAAACCACAGAGTGTTTGAAGTGTAAGGCAACTGTGTCTCTATCTCTTTTGCATGGGACAGCATAACATAAGCATTTACCGAAGCACTTCCAGTTTTTAATTTAGTTGTTCATATTTCTGAAAATATTCTGGGAGTTTTTTTAGATCCATGAAGGCTAATTCTTTCAGATAGAAAAAAAAATGTTTCACAAAATAGCAAATCAAATTTTCTGGAAGACTGGATTTCTGGTACACAAAAATATACTTACATATGTTAGCAAACACCAGAGCATCATGAAACCCCGTGGGCTTAAGGAAGCACAGGCTCATGGGTAATAGAATAGTGACACTAGGGCTATAAAGTGAGATGAGACATTAGACTGGGGCAGGAAGACCATGATGCTTAAAACAGGTAGTTGCAAGGGAAAGGCACTAAGACTATGTTTGCATAGACCTTTTTTACCTGCTGGTAGGTGATTCACGTTACCTACTCTGCCATAGACTTTATGCTACATCTGTCACAGAAGCTATCCTTTAAGTTATGTCTTTCCTGTTTGTGTTCCTTCTGCTGTAGCCCAATGGGGAGCTATCTTATCTAAAAAGCATTAGAAGAATTACAAACAGACAGCAGTTAAATCAAACTATACCCATGGGATCTAAGACTTTATATTTGTCTTTATAATGTCACTTAGTGTTTTCTAGATTCTTGGACACTTAATCTTTGCTAAGTGTCTCCATGAGCCCATGCTAACTAAGGCTTCACTTCCGTATTGAGTGATTATGTAACTTCCCCAGGTTCCCAAACTGGGAGGAGCCACAAAGGCCCCAAAGTTTGTTCTTCTCTAAGTATGTGCACAGTGACCTCTGTTATATCTGCAAAGGTTGATATCTTACTTGCATTTCCATCTTTTTTTTCAATGAATACAGTGTTGATATATGACTTTAATATTTCAATCAAAGTCGCATCTGATTTCATTCTTTATATTTCACTTATCCACTCTTTCTCCATGTTAAAGTATCTATTCTATTGCAGCCGCTCCTCTCCATGTCTTGATCGTGACAACAGCAGGTGAACCTCTGCGTAATTCCTTCTCTGAACATGTTTTCTGTTCCCCTCCCCTTCGCCATCTCCTTCTGCATTTGACCCACCTCAGGATGCTTTAGTGTTGATGATGTCTAGAGAAACATACACAGAGGCTTATGTTCTCCAAATCGAGGCCATTGCTCACTTTCCCTTTCACTAAAAAGAGAAAGTGGGTATATTTAATGCCATTAGGTATTAGGTTAGCTAGGCCAAATTAAAATGGACTCCTGTCTTGGTCACAGCCTCCACATCTCAGCTTCTTTTGTGAGGAATAGTGCTACATCCAACTGAAAGCTTATGTTCCCACAACTATGCAAACTGTGGAGCTATTTTGAAGTTTTATTGAAGGTTGTGATTTTTAGTAGCACTCAGACCTTTTCTTCTTTGCTTTGCTTTTATCCTGGCATATTCTCGGTGAGCCAAAGGCTAAGGGCTTATTAATAGTACATTCCTTGCTAGCTCTGTTTTAAGTTCAACCTTTTGATATTCTGGAAATTGTGCTATGGAATGACTTGTCCACATTCTAAATATAGCAGGTATTCTATGTTATTTAGATGAAGTTATTTTTAAAGTTTCTTTTGGGTTGCTTATTATGGTATTTTTATTCTGGGGCCATCCATTATGATAATGTGGATTATCTGTTTATGAATAAGACAATTTTGTATTTTCCCTTTTTAAAGTTATAGTCACCTTCCTATCTTTTCTCAAACACACCCAAAATGTTGTATATCTATTCATGAACACAGAGGTTAGTAAATAATTATTGAGTAATTTAAGCAAATTTGAACCACCCTTTTCAAATGTCATTTTTTTTTCATCCATGTTTTAGTTGTGGGATTTGGAGAACTAGGAAGGGACTGAGGAATGATGGGAAAGAAAGCTCCTGGTGTGGTTTCAACAGCACCCCAGAATCAGAATTGCTCTCAGGCCCTCTGCTGTGGACACGGCATCACTGAAGCACCCTGATGAATCTTTTCTCTTGTCTTTCACCCAGTGACTAACTCCGAATGCTGCAGTCTCCTCCCTGTTCCCAGCCCATGTTCCTAGATAAATTAAATGGAAATTTTAAGTATCAGTAACTTTGGGGGTGGACAGTACGGTCCTTAAAAGTCCGAATCCTTGTATTCTGCTGCCTCCTCTGAAGCATGTATCTGTTTAGCTAATCAAATTGCATATTTATCGGCAAGTCCTCTGCCTAATAAAAGTGAATTGCATTTGCTTTTATTTCTTTTTAAATTGTGACAACGTTGTGTCTCACAATTTAGAAAACTTAAGAGTTTCTACTTTGCATGACTGCTGTCATTTGAAGAGTCAGAAGCATCAGAGCCAATGTCCCCTGGTCTTTTTTTTTTTCCACTGTGCAGTCTTAAGTCAGTGTCTAATGCGGTATGCCTATACATTTTCAGCAAAGTATCTATGTAACCATGCACTTAAAACTATATTTCCTGGAGTGATAACAGTTTGTTTTCCAATTGTATGAGTTCTTCCAGAGCATCCAAAACCAAACAATAGAATAGGTTGTCTGGTCTAGTTAGCTGTTACCTGCATCACATTTGTAGCAATAGGAAGGAACAGTTTCTTCACCTGAATCTCTTAATTCATGGATAAGAAGAAATCAAGACTTAACAAAGTCGTCACGTAAATTAACTGTGGTTACCAAAAAAAATTCAAAACATAGGTAAGGCTGCACCTGGAAAGAACATGGTGTCACAGCAGCCTATGCTACAGAATTCTCACACCTCATTTAAAATAATCAATTTCATAATGCAACCAGAACCCTATTGATAACGTTAAAACATTTTAGGACAAATGTGAGTACTTTGAAGGTTCTCAATAAGTTGTTTTTTTTTTTTCTTCGCTCTTTTAGGTGATATATGACATATATTTTAATGATCACGACATTTAAGAGATAAAAAGGCAGGAAAAAGAAGATGATGGGTGCAGCCATTTATTGAATGTGTTCTTCATCCACACGTGATTCACTTTTCCCCATTGCTATAAATGGTGATAGGGTCAGCTCCCAGGGACCAGAGGGCATAGATGTCACACTCCAGACTGCAGAGCTGAGCTTCTGATCACCTCCCATCTCCTTTACACATAGCTGCCTTCTTAGGTTTCCTCCGGTTCTTTTCATCTGTCGATATTTGCAGGGAGCAGACTGTCTAATCTTTAATGTTCCCCAAATGTGAGGGAGCCATAGGCATTCAGTTTTCTCTAGCAGGCGAGCTGACACATTGCATGAGTCACCTTTTTTGTCCTCCCTCCTCTACCCTCAGTCCATACAGTAAAAATGCTCTTGCAGTTTCGGCAATCACTTTATACAGGGCAGAGTAGCTGGCTCCCAATTCCCTTAGCTATTCAGGTAGTGGCACCTTTCTGCCATTTTTTTTTTTTGATGAAGTTCTTCAACTGCTTGCCCAGTTTTGTGCTAGAAACTTTTGGGGTTGTTAGGTTAGCTTGCTGGCTTTACCAGCAGACGTCATCAGAATCTAGATACAAAGTTCGATCTGTTCTTCCTTCTCTTTCTATGTAAAGGAGAGGCTCTGAAAGCATACAGTTAAGTTCAGGCTCAATTGGCCATAATTACATTTCGACTCAAATTTGGCTAGAACATTTCCCAGCTAGGGCTAAACTTATAATAGTCTTTGTTCCTTCTGACTATGGACAGTTGCTTCATATCCTCCAGCCTCCTCTTTTTCTTGGAGTCTTACTCTTTGTTCTTTCTTTTCTCTCAGTTTCTAAGGGAAATGCCTTCACTGGAGTCTGTAAATGTCTGGTAGCCTGTGCCATTTCTTCTGTTACTTGGTAAACTCCAGAGGCTTCCTTACCCTCCCAGAAATTTGCTGTTTGCCCCCTGAATATGCATATCGAGCACTTAATTCTTCTGACTTGCTTTGTATTTGATTTAGTGCTTCGGGCTGTTTCCCAGATCACTAACGGCACAGGAGTGATTGCTGGAGTGTATCTTTGTGCTGCTTCAGTCCTTCTGTTAGTTTGATTTTTCCCTTTTCAGTCTTCATACAATCTTGTAATCACTTTTTTATTGTCCTGTTAGATTCAAGCTTTTAGTCTTTACATTCTTCTCTTTTCTACTAATCTTCTACCCAGGGAAATAGACATAGCAGCTCTCTCAGTTCAGCATAAATGTATGTGGTAGACTCTTTAAAATTAGGCATAGTGCTTACCAGCTGCTTTGCTGCATCTGAATGTAGGGATTTGAGTGAGTCCTGATTGGTCAGACACCAAAGAATTCACTTTAGCCTTACTCTCTCTGTTCCATGTAAGTACACACAACTGGTCATAGCAAGCCTTTTCATTCCTACATTCATTCATCTATTCAAAAATTACACTTGACTCCCTACTGTGTGCTATATTCATACTGTGTGAGTACTAGGGGGCTGAGACTGTGGTCACTGTTGTGACAGCCCTATAATGACCCCTTGATGAACTGACAGTTCATATGTCATTGACCAAGGAAGCTAGCAGGTTCAAGCAAAGGATGAAAGCGTAGAGTGACATCTTGGCTCAGAGTGTGAGATTCTTGGCATGGCTCTTGAAATGTATGGAAGGGTAATAGAGATCACACAAAGGGATCATGGAAGCAGAAATCAGGGAGGAAATAAAACAGGAAGGATTTCAGTGGCGCCATACCAGGGAAAGTAATAGAATATATCAAGGACATAGCTGCTGATCTGCTCTTTTGAGGATCACAAGAGTATCCTAAATGTTCTTTTGGGTAAAGATCAATATCCTGCAATCTAAAGGTCATCACTGGAATAATACCATGGAAATATAAGGGCCTGGGACATGAGTACAGAAACTTCATAACATCCTTCCAAAGGCATAGATGCTATGAGGGATCATAACATTAAACAGACATGTAATATTAGTCCTTTCTAGTTTCAGCACCTATTTTCCTTGCTCATAGTAATCAAGGTTTGAAAAATTCACTTGGTGTGATGATACATTTATAAGCATTGGACTCTGGAGGTAAAGGCAGGAGATCAAGAGTACAAGGTTAAGCTCACAAATGTAGAAAGTTTAAGGATAGCTAGCCTGTACTACCTGAGACCCTCTCTCAAAAAACTGACGAGGGAGGAAAACCAAAAAAAGTATTAGTTAGTCATCAACAAGTTAGAAATATTGCAGCGAATTTGGAAACCCTGCTAGTTGAACCTGCGGCTTGCTTTTTTTTTTTAACTTTTAAATGACAATCAACATAAATGTATGCAAATAAGAATAATAAAATTCTGCAGGTTCATCTGGTAGTGTTTCCAGTTCTTTTTTTTTTTCTTTTGAGAGAATGTGTACATTTAAAAGTCAGAGAGAAAACATTCAATAATTCACATTAAAGACTTAATAGTAAGAAAAGCTGCCGTTTTCTCATTGTGTGTGAATAACTTCCAGAATATTAAACAGTTCATGCCCTATGAACTGTCGCTTGTATGTAGCAGCTATTGTCCCCCCTGAAAACTCAGCCGCTAGGGGAGAATGGTAGGCCTAGCCTGGCTCCTGCATGAGGGAGGACTGTGGCTCCTGTGTTTTCACGCTGCATGACGTGCTTCAGAGGGTACTCCGGGATCCTCCGCACCCATTTCTCTTACTAGCAAAGGGGTTTTTCTGTTTAATGGCATGTCTAATGCGTTCTGTGTTCTGCTGCAAAGAGGGCGCTATGATATTCCACTCGCCTACCGATAACATAAATGTATTGTGTTTCTATCCCACAACTTAACTTTGACGGAATACCTTTCAAGCGTTTTCAGTGTTGCTGTGGAGGCAATATCTAGGTGTGTTGATGTGGCTGGGTGCGCTTGTCAGTACATCTATGAAACACCTATATGTTGCTTTCATTTTGTTGTGGTTGCTGTAAAACCTTTGCGAATGCAATGAAAATGGGAGATCGCTGGAGCGATTGTGGAAGAGCCTCTGTACTGTTCATACATGTCCTTGTGTGTATGCACAGGACAGTTAGAGTGTTGGATTATTTAATTTTTGCTTCTATAGGAGGTGCTTGCCCCAGAGGACTTGGTGAATGTTGTGACTAGGGAAGTAACCAGCATTCTAGCTAAGCTGCTCCAGGATTTGTGACCAGCCCACAGAAACCTCAGAGTGTACATGCTTTCTCTTGGCGCACTCAAGAGCCCGAGCCACCTGAGACACCACCATTCTTTCTGTCATGATCAGTGAGCAATGAAGAAGCAAAAGTCACAGAGATGCTCTTGCAAATTTGAAATAGGAATTTCACTTCCGGTTTGTTATAATTTGAGGGAAATCATGGTGCGCAAGCTCAACAATCAGTATGAGCCCAGGTTTCCCAGGCTGGACTCACCCCGCAGACACAGAACTAAGGGGGCTCTGTTTGTTTCTGCCATTCACTCTCTATTTCAGTCAGAATGCCTTAGCACAGAGACCTCTTAAAAGTGTGAATAACACTCTAACCAGAAAATCAGTTGGTTCTATTCAAAGTAGTTTTTTTGGTTTTTTTGTTTTTGTTTTTTTTTCATCTTGTAACCAGTTAAAAATCTGCATCCCAGGAATGATGATTTGGGGGCAGGACACACCGGCACAGAGCTGACCTTAAGAAAAGGTCTTTAAGGTTGTTTTTTTTTTTTTTTTTCAGTCATGAGATTGTATTAAAACGAGATAGACAAGTGTAATTTTGAAATGTTAAGTTCAGGGAACTTAAAACACATGCCGTTTGGTCTTTCCTATATGATCTCACCTTAAGTTCTTTGAATACATGGATTACATAGGACATATAAGGCATCAGAAGGCTTGCCCATATTTTGTACAATTTTTTTAAGTTACCAACAAAAATTAGAATTGTTCTTCAGTGCCATTTGAACATTATAATACATAAATTAAAAAAAAGCAAATAATAGACATATAGACATTAGTATAAACTTTAAAAAACATTTCCCACAAGGCATTTACATTTAAAAGAATTGTTCCGAGAAGAAGATAAACAGTATAGAAAAGAGTTAACCGCACAGAGTGTGTTTATCTGCTGCACGGCTTTGGAGCAGGTCTCATGTTCTGTTGTCACTTTCAGCTTCCTAGTCAGTTTTATGGTGGATGCCCGCGGTGGTGCCATGAGAGGATGCAGACACAACGGGCTCAGGATCATTATCCCACCTCGGAAGTGCACAGCCCCGACTCGAGTCACATGCCGCCTGGTGAAACGCCATAGACTGGCAACCATGCCGCCAATGGTGGAGGGAGAAGGCCTGGCCAGCCGCCTGATTGAAGTCGGACCTTCTGGAGCTCAGTTCCTTGGGTAAGGGTTTCCCATAGCCTCCCACTTAATCTCCAAGGGGCTTGTGCCTCTACCCAGGATCAATGGGATGGAACGTCAAAGGTACGTCAAGCCATTTTGATAAAAGACTGGCTCCTGTGACAATTTTTTTTTTTTTTTTTTAAGTTGGAAACAGTCCCTTGATCCTTGATTGACTTCCATGCCTCCCATGGTGAGGTATCAGTGAGTCAAACATGAGTATTGCCGGTGCTTTATTTATTTATTTATTTATTTATTTATTTATTTATTTATTTATCTATTTATCTTTTTGGATGTGGGACTAGCTGCCAGATTACCAATGGGATAACCATGGTTTTTAGGCATTGGTAGGTATTTGTCTGTTTCTTATCTGAGATTAAGAGGCACAGTATAAAGGAAAAATGTGCTCTTCGTAACATATATTTAATGCCTTGCGTGGTTATGAATCCAATTGCCATTTTCCCTTTGGATAGCAGTGTTGCGCTCATGGAATATCTAAAATTCAGTTTACATGATTTATTTTCTTTTTCTGTTATCAAAATTGCTACCTCGAGCTTTTAAGCCACAGTGTAAAATAAAAATACTGAGATCAGCCTCTGCTATGCTCATTTTGGCAATTTTGATCAGAAATTAGCATTTCTTCTTTCTTCTGTCTGTCAGGCTATTGTCAAAGTAGCACCCAGTGTGTCAAGAAGTTAAAAGCTAAACAGTGAAAAAGAATGGAGCTTTGGAGGGGGTCACGTTTCAAATCATCTTGAAACAGATCAATTGTATTTAAGTCTTGGTGCTTAAACGTGAGAGAAAAGTCTTACTAATCAGGATTCCTTTTGGTTGTCATCCGTGGCATACTAGGGAGACAGTTTCTTGCTTTAGAACTCTGGAAATGTTCGAAAGCCTGTAATTTGGAGCAAATTGCTCCAAATTACATTCACACCTGCAAAGGGGAGGCGTTGCTAGTTCCCACCTGCTACATCTCTTACCAGGCAGAGCTTTGGAAGGAGCCTGTGAAGTTCTGGGTTCATTCAGAAAAATGTCACTATGGCTGGAGTCTTTTGATGTTCAGCATAGAGCCTAACTCTCTCCTGCTCAGCTAGTTGTAGGCTTTTTAAATAACCTTCAAATCTGTTGAGGAATATCTATGGAAACGACTGGCTGCCGGACAGAGTTTTTATTATATTCCCAACAGCTTTGTCTTTCCTGGAGAACAATTTTTTCCCCCTGCATTTTTGGCTAGTGCCCTGGCAGTGAACCTATATAGGAACAGACTTGCTCCCCTGGCACAGAAGCCCCTCCATGGTACACTCTGGGTCTTAGCTTCTGGCTCCTCGCTCTTTGTGACCAATGGAGGGGGCAGAGCCAACCGCAGTGTGAAACCAACCTTCACCCTGTGCTGCCGGGGTTCTGTGGACACGGTACCTGAAGCTTACCTCTGTTCTTTCTTTCACTGCTGCTTTGGATGTACTCAGTAAACTTCACCTGCCAACGGCTCCTCCCCCACTTAATGAGGGAGAAAGTTTGGTCAGCCGCATCCTTCAGCTGGGGCCTCCTGGAACCAAATTCCTTGGGTAGGAGCGACTTAAAACAAATTGATGGCTGCTGGCCCCCATTCTTCTCCTTCTTCTGCGATATGATTTCTCTTTTCGTCATTGTGCCCATGACATGTCCCTCTCTATGATTTAAACTCTGTATAACCTATCTTTAGTGGACCATTTCTGACCCCTGTGGTATGTGACTTTTATTTTTTGAGTGACGTTTTTATATCTTCTCCCCTAAAGTGCTGTGATCTTCATTTTCGTTCAAGCATGAGATTTGCCTAGTTGTACTCTGTGCTAGTTATGATGTCGTTCTGATGAGTTTGGAGTCTGTCTCAAAGCAACCTGGACTCAAAAACGGAAAGCCTCTGTCTACGTTGAGGGTGAATGTGACCTAATAATCATAGGACAGTGCATGTTCTGGATCCTAAATGTAATAGGCATTGGACACGACTGGGCTATGGGCCAAGTGGCTCTTTAGGGCCATACTGTGTGCACATGCCTATGTTTTCATGAATGAAGACAGTCTGAGCAAAAGCCACACATGCATGGCTCATTAGCACAAGTAGTCTACCTTTCTCATTTATAGCACACTGGATTATGCAATGTATGAGCCATTTTCTCTCTTAACTCATGTTGTCATTTTTGTACCTGTAGAACATGTTTTAGGAGATTGGCATACATCATAGACATGCATGTACATTTCTTTTGGTTAAATGTGCTACACCCTACATTTATCAAAGGAGAAGTTCCAGAATGCCACATGCACCCACAGATAAATATCATTTGGCTTAAGATAGCAGCATGTACTTGAGGACCAGTGTCCCTGAGGTGGAGTGCCAGTGTGCCACCATCTGTTAGTCACTGGGCTCTGGAGGATGGCCCACTCTGTCCCTGTTCCCAGAATGAGCAGAATTCCAGGTCACTTTGCAACAGACAGTGTTGAGCTTCTTGTCTTGTGGTTGCCTGTCCTGTCTACACTGAGATTTCTGCATTGCTGTATCAGGCCCGTGATCGTCGAGATTCCTCACTTCGCTGCTCTTCGAGGAAAAGAGAGAGAGCTGGTGGTCTTGCGCAGTGAAAATGGGGACAGCTGGAAGGAGCATTTCTGTGAATACACTGAGGAGGAACTGAATGAAATCCTCAATGGCATGGATGAAGGTACCTTTTAGGTTAAGGGATCTAAAAGAAATCCGAAAGAGACGTGACAAATTATGAATTGCTTTTAGATCATAGGTAACCTGAAGTGGCGTGCACCTAGCGTTAGGGCGAGGGTCGCCTCTGTGCAGTTTATAGAGACTGAAAGTGAGGCCCCTCCCTCCAGCCAAACAGATATTTCAACTTGTGGCTGAGCAAACTGAATAGATCAGTACCGGGAATGACGCATGTTCTGGACCCTGAATATAATAGGTATCAGGTATAATCGGGCTATCGGTTGAGTGGTTCCTTTGAGACCATATTGTGATATTTTAAATACCAAGTTTGAAAGACTAGATGTATAAGAAACTATTTTTTTTTAAGTTCTAAAGATATTCTGTTGAGAAACTAACTCTTCCTATAACTGCTACCTTATAAAATAATATAATTTTCTTTTAAACCTATCTATTATTAAAGAAACAGGAACATTAAGTCATTCATATGGAGACATAGGGAAGACTGAATTGCATGCTGACAGATCAAACATATACACACCTCCGTGCAGAACTTCGTTTTTAAATGAAAACCTTTAATCTCCATGATCCCCAAATCTCTTTAAGCCCTTTTAGCCACAAATAGAAATATCTAACTGGAGGAAGGAGGCTCATCCTTAGGCCCCGTAAATGGCACAGGGGAGAGGTCCCAACCCTAAAGCAAGGTGTATGCCATTTCATATAACTATAAAAACAGAGCACATCCCCTCCCTCATTGCCAGGAGCATGCCAAGTTTGTACAGGGCTGGACGCTTGAGGGCAAAGCACTGCCATAAGTCAAGTTTGCCTGCGAACAGCAGCCCGCCCGCAGCTCCTTCCGCGTCTCCTTCTGATCCCGTTGGGGCTGAATTAAGAGTAAAGGCCAGGCTTACGAGAAAGCACACTGTGTAATATGTAGGTCAGTTCCTGCAAAGCAAAGCAAAGAGAGCAGAATTCTTGTCAGCAAAGATGACAACACTCGGGTCCCACCTCTTCTTGACGCCACTTCGTTTGCTGGCATCGGGCTTTGGACATTATCTTCCAAGCGCTCCCCTCTCACTGACACTGGCATGCATTGTAGCGTCTTGCCCTGGGAGGAAAACTCACTTTTAAGACATTTGGCACATAATAAGAAATTCACTTTAGTGCGAAAAAAAAAAAAATCAGCTCGGTATATTCCCATTTGGAAAGACATTGTTTGATAGGTTTCTGCTAGTTTTGGCAGTGTGTCGCTCTCCCATCGGAGGACTGCCAACTTTTAATATCTAACCGTCCCAAGCAGTCAGTGGAGAGTTTATAAGAGGATCTTAAACACATTCTAGGAATAAGCAACTCTCTAAGGTTCCTTAAACTTACTGATACATTTAGTGCAGATTTTCTCAATTTTAAATCAGTAAGAGTTCCTGTATTGACCTAAATAACTACACTAGAGCAATTTGTAGAATCTCCGATCCCCCTCACCCCAAATACATTAGGTAATGTATTTGGTAAGTCATTGCCTTCAGAGGAATGTCACTCACAGGCACAAACCATGTCACGGGACAGATGTACCCATTCCCTGCAGAGTTCATTATTGGACTACTCCCAAAGGACCATATAATTTTTTAAAAACCACTGGTCTTTGAGCTAACTTTGAAATTTGTAAAGAAAAAGGGTTCAAATGCAGCTTCCTCCCCATCACTAAAGCCAAGAATCGAACACATTCATTTCCACTACAGGTTTGCCTTCAAATGCCCTCACAAAGACAGCACTGCGTTGGCGCTTCAGGCCCGGCTGCACTTCTTTCACAGTGCTCCAGAAAGGCCTGGTTTCGCCAAAGTGCACTGGTATCAGGATAGACTTGCGTTTTAACTTAACTGAATGCTTCCCCTGTTCAGTATTAACTGTGCCCATGAGTCTGCTTGAATGTCCTCAGGAGTCATTTGCTCCATGAGGACGGACCATTTCTTGTCTCAGTGCTAGACAGTCCAGAAGACCTGGAGAAGAAACGAATCTGCCGCATCATCACTCGTGACTTCCCACAGTACTTTGCGGTGGTCTCTCGCATCAAACAGGACAGCAACCTGATTGGCCCGGAGGGTGGAGTGCTGAGCAGCACCGTGGTGTCTCAGGTGCAAGCCGTCTTCCCGGAGGGCGCACTCACCAAGCGCATCCGTGTAGGGCTGCAGGTACGTCCGAGTAACTATGCAGGTGTTAACTGTGGTGTTTTATCACCGTCGTTACAATTTGCTTTTCAAGCGAGAGTTGAAATGTCGCTTAAATAAAGTTGTCCCGAGTGAACAAAGACTAACACGGGAGACCAACGACCTCACAAAATTTTGAGTGTGGGGAAGAGGACTCAGCAGCTCGCTGCTAAGTCTGACTGAGTTCAATTCCAGAAACCCACATGATAGAAGATGAGAAATGACTTCCTCGGGTTGTGTTCTGACCTACACATGTATGCTATAGCATGCACCCCCCCCCCCACTTCTAACACAATCAATCGGTGAACCAATAATAAATAAAGTATAATAAATGTTTTACAGTGGGCGCTTTATAGTACTAAACCGACAGCTGGCATGTTTGAGATCCATCAAATTCCTCTGTGAAATAAAAAAACATGTTTGTCTGGATATGATATTTTACAGTAAGTATAGTGCTATATACTTTAATGTACTTTCCTACCTTGAAAGGCTCAACCTATGCACAGCGAGTTGGTGAAGAAGATCCTAGGCAACAAAGCAACCTTCAGCCCAATAGTCACTTTGGAACCCAGAAGAAGAAAATTCCATAAGCCTATTACCATGACGATTCCTGTCCCCAAAGCTTCAAGTGATGTCATGCTAAACGGTTTTGGGGGAGACGCACCAACCTTAAGATTACTGTGCAGCATAACAGGTGAGACAACAGAACGATTTTGCCTATTCACAGCCCTTTGAGCAGTTACGCCTCTCTGCTTTGACCACTACCTTCATCAATAAGGAGCTTCTCTGAACACGGTCCATGGCTGTGGAGAGAGACAGAATTATTTAGAAGGCAGTTTGACAATATGACTATTTAGCGAAACAACAGTAGTTTCCCCCCTAGTGTTTATGACTTCCCCTAGCCATAGATTTTGACCATGTTTGGAGTACTATACATGAATTTCCTCCTGTGGAGCAGGGCTGGAAGCAACCCAGAGCGCAGTCTTGCTGCTGTTGGAGCGGTGGGCATGTCTTGTAATATGCAGGGTCCAGCATTGGATAAAACCATTATTTTTTTTACTCCCAGAAGCCAGTATAGCAGGCCAAGGACAGAATGCCTGGTAAACAGATATACCATTGATTTCCTTTAAATTTAATTTATCTTGCGGTGGTGTCTGTTTTTTTTCTAAGTGTCATTTTTTAGTATGTAATTTTGATTTTTGATTTTTTTGATATTTGATATATGATAGTCTATGTATTTTCATTTTAATGTAATTACTTATTTTTGCTTGTGGTGCTAGTTGAACCTAGGGCATGTTATTTGCTAGGCAAGGCAAATAGTTTGATCTTGAGGTACATATCCTCAACACTGAAATGAAAGTTGTTTTTGTTTGTTTGTTTGTTTGTTTGTTTGTTTTTTGAGTGAGGCTTGAACATGGGGCCATGCACCACACTGGGCCAATGTTGTACCACTAGCCTATTTCCCATTTTCTTTTCTTTTCTGGAATGGAGGGATTGCACAACTGAACAGTCAGAACCACAGAGACTTTATATACAATTTTGCCCAATTATCTCCCACAATTGTTCTGTTTCAGGTGGAACCACACCTGCGCAGTGGGAAGATATCACAGGGACTACGCCACTAACATTTGTCAATGAATGTGTTTCCTTCACGACCAATGTGTCTGCCAGGTATGTGTGTGCAGCACAGAAAAGCCCATTCACTGTTATTTCTTTTTCCTCTCCAAAAATGATCTTTTCTTTTTGTTGTTTGATGTTGTGTCTTAATTCTTTCAAAAGGATCAGGAATCAAAGCAGAGGCTGAGACTCATAGCCAAACTTTGGGCAGAATGCATGGAATTTTATGAAAGAAGGGGGAGACAGAAAGACCTGGAGGGGACAGGAGCTCTAAAAGGAGACCAACAGAACCAAAAATACTGGGCCCTGGGGGCTCTTCAGAGACTGATACCCCAACCAAGGACCATGCATGGAGAGGACCTAAAACCACTGCAGAGATGTAGCCCATAGACTCATTCTCCAAGTGGGTTCCCTAGTAAGGGGAGAAGGGGCAGTCTCTTTGATCACCTTCCCCTGAGGGGTGTAGCCTTACCAAGTCACAGAGGAAGATAAAGCAGCCAGCCCTGATGAGACCTGATAGGCTAGGGTCAGATAGAAGGGGAGAAGGTCTTCCCCTATCAGTGGACTAGTGGAGGGGCATAGGAGGAGAAGAAGGAGGGAGGGTGAGATTGGGAGGAGAGCAAGAAGGGAGCCACAGCAAGGATACAAAGTGAATAAATTGTAATAAATAATTAATTAAAATGCAAAAAGGATTTTTGTGGTTATTTAATTTTAAATAAGGTCTACATTTACTTTGATATGAATAGTAACAATACAATATCCAAGCCCTGACAGTCAGATTAGGACCTATGGAAAATAAGTGACTGTCTGCTGTGGTTCTGAAATTAGATTTGGCAGCCACAGCTTATGTTTCTAGTGCCCAGTGAATGAGAAGTTTGCTGTTATCAACAAAAAGCTTGCGGAGTTGCTTTTTCAATAGAATACCAAAATGCACAGTTCAGCATAGCTAGCAAGCTATTGGCTAGGCAGTTACAATGTGTTATACACCCTAACACATTTGCATGTTACACATACTTAGGAGGCTGGAGGTGTCTTTTGTTACTTCTTTTACGTGCTGTAATTGAATTCTAATATTGGTTCCCATTTGTATGGTCTTTAGTGGGTAGGTAAACACCATCAAATTTCTGGTTGAGTTGATTCAGTCTCAGTGACTGGTGAGTCCGTTAGACGAATGATGCAATGAGTAATTGATGTTGAAAGCTAGAAGATTAAGTGAACTCTGAGAGGAATCAAGGATAAGAGGAACTCACTCAAAAGAAATCTGCATCACAGTGTCTGATACTGAACTTTTGTTACCAAAGATTTTAAAGCAATCAATGTGTATGTCAAGAGATTATAAAGAAGATTGTCCAAGAAGAGAAACACAACTAGTATATTTCAGTCAATCTTTTTGTTTTGCTTTGCTTTGCTTTGCTTTGGGAGGGGTATAATTTCTATTGGATGTCTTCACTATGCTGGTAATATGTTACATAAAGACTTTTTCTTGTAAGTGTATATTGTACATTGAGCATATTCCCACTTCATAGTCAATCTTAAAAATCCCATATATCTCTTGATGTGTTCAGACTTCTTGCTGTGTTCCTTGCCATTTCTGTCTTCATATCCCTTTCATCTAGTCTCCTCTTATCATTTCCCTTTCTCACTTCCTTCTTTTACAAGAAACATTTGATAACTATTTTAATCATATTGAAGAATTTTTTTTTTCAAATGGCATACTTTAAACTTTAGGTAACTAGTTTTCTTTCTTTTCATAGGTTCTGGTTGATAGACTGTCGACAAATTCAGGAATCTGTTTCTTTTGCATCACAAGTGTATAGAGAAATTATCTGTGTACCATATATGGCCAAATTTGTAGTGTTTGCCAAATCACATGACCCCATTGAAGCCAGGTTGCGGTGCTTCTGTATGACAGATGATAAAGTGGATAAGACCCTTGAACAACAAGAAAACTTCTCTGAGGTAGCCAGGAGCAGGGATGTGGAGGTAAGAGTATAGACACATTGTATCGTGAGCCTTCTCGGGTTATGTTAGAACCAGTTACCACAGGAAGAAGGCTTGCTGAACAAAGAAAGATCACTCTATGTTTCTATCAGTGGAAGGTTAAGGTCCAAAATCTTATTTTTTTTTCCCTGACAATTTGGAGCATAAATGGATGGTCTCTGTGCGTGGAAGGATTCCTGTAAAATTTACTTGAAATAAAAACTATGAGTTATTAATAAACTCAGAGTATTATGTGACTGAGTTTATGCTAAGTATAGCAGTTTAGATATTTTAATTTCCTGGATTTTCTTATAAAATTCTTCCTTTTGTTTGTTAAGTCAGATAAATATTGATTTTTTTATAAGAATTTTCCATCATTGTAGGTGTTTAGATACTGAAGTCCTGTGTTCTGCCTGGTCATGACACCAAAAGTTACCCAATTCAAAGTTTGTATTTAGGTATTAGACATATATTGGTCTTTGTGGGTATGATGATACAGTGTTAAAAGTGAGAAAATTAATGTTACCATGCTATTGAAGACACTCAGTAGCAAGAAGGGATGGTGGCACACATTTTGCCCTATATATGTCAGATGTCAATCAGCAGTGTGACAATTGTCACATGTGTATTTTAAGAACTGAAGGTTCCAAGTGCCTCTGCAACTTGTTTGTTTGAATGGCATAAAAGTGATCGGAGCTGTCTTATTCAAGGTTGTTTTTCTGTCTTCTTTTAGGTATTAGAAGGAAAGCCTATTTATGTGGATTGTTTCGGCAACCTGGTACCACTAACCAAGAGTGGCCAACATCATATATTCAGCTTTTTTGCCTTCAAAGAAAACAGACTTCCTCTCTTTGTCAAGGTAATGTATATATAAAAATAAAAATTAGTATGCATATTTTAAGTACAAGGATTATTTTCAGTTACTTTCATAGTGAGAATATGTGTTTTTCAAACATTTCCAGTGATTTTAAAACATTGTACAAATGTTTACAAAAAACACACTTTTTTATTTTTGAAGTTCAAATTAAACCATAATTTTTAAAATTAATTTTTAATTAAATTTTTGGTTTTTTATATTAGTTAGTTTATTTACTTTGTATCCCAGCTGTAGCCCCTTCTAATCCCAACCTCTCTCCCTCATCTCCTCCCTGCCCCTCTCTAAGTCTGCTGATACGGAAGGTCCTCCTCCCCTTCCATCTGACCCTAGTTTATCATGCCTCACCAGGACTGGCTGCCATGTCCTCCTCTGTGGCCTAGCAAGGCTGCTCCTCCCTCGGCAGGGGGAGGGGGGAAATCAAAGAGCCAGCTATTGAGTTCATGTCAGAGACAGTCCCTGTTCCCCTAACTAGGGAACCCACTTGGCTACTGAGCTGCCATGGGCTCCATCTGGACGTGGAGTTCTAGGTTATATCCATGCATGGTCCTTGGAAACCATAATTTTTAACTTTATGAGAGGAATGAGGACAAACTATGATCAATTTACTAAGTAGAAACTAACCACTGTTTCCCAGATTTGAAGACAGGTCTGCTTTGTGTGTGTGTGTGTGTGTGTGTGTGTGTGTGTGTGTGTGTGTGTGT
>NW_026596095.1:14513971-14594929 GCF_907164565.1 Psammomys obesus | reverse complement strand
TGTGTGTGTGTGTGTGTGTGTGTGTGTGTGTGTGTGTGTGTGTGTGTTGCTAGGAATGAAGCATAGGGCCTCACACCTAGTTATTAATCGCCAGTAACTCTACTAGTGACTTAAGCTCCCAGTACTCCTGTTTCTTCACTGCCATTCCTTTTAGATACCCATGCTTAGCTTTTTAAAGTGTATGTGAATGTCCCTAAGGTAGAGACCAAATGAGCATTGACAGCTCTTTGTAATAATTTCTCAGAAGACCCAGAATCTCATAGTACAATAAGAAGTCATTCTTCTTAGGGCAGTAGATTTGATACCCTTTCGTCAATTCAACATTATAGACAGATTGATATTGAATGGCTCCAGTTAGTGTGCGATACCCAGGAATAAAAGATAGAAAGGAAGAGGATAGCTGTCAGGAGAAAGGAGTGGGGTGAGGGAGATGAATTATTGCTTAGTACATGGGGATTTTCAGTTTGGGAATCAATTACACAGGCAGATGGAAGGTGGTGATGCTTGCACTTGGGCCACCGAATTATACGTGTAAAGTGGGCAAAATGATGTTTCCTACTACAAATCCCACATTTAAAGTGGATTGAAATCCTGAGGCTGCAGTGAACTTGAAAATATTGTGCTAAGTCAATAAAACGTAAGGAAAATACTATTTGAGTCCATTACACAAAGCAGGGAGATCCACGGAAACACAAAATAGAGCGGGGATTGACAGGGACAGGAAGTGGGAAGCAAGTGTGTACTAGGAAAAGTTTCTGCCTACATGCAGGGAAAGCTCTGGAAAACAGAGGTGATGGCACCACTTCATGAATGTGCTTCACGGCGCTTAGAAAATAACAGAGATGTTTATTTTTACCACAGTTTTTTTAAACACATAATTAGTTCTGGAAAGGGAACTGCAGTTCATGATTATCTTATATTTGAAATTTGCTGTGAAGTCTAAAGGGAGCTAGTGTCCTCACCTCAAAGATGCTTTCATGTGAGGCAATGCATGTGAATTAGCATGACTGTTAGCTTCATTTCACATCGTGTACATATCAAACCATCCTATTATCTACCTTAAAATTTCTACAGCTCTTTCAAACATACTTCATAAAGCAAAAATGCCTGAAAGGCGTTTTCAAAGTGTTATTGTAAATGATGACAGCAAAATAGAAGAGTGAAAAGCTTTGCGCTTGTGGACTTTATGCCCCTCCTTTAAGTCTTACCCAAGAGTGAGCCTTACTTACCCCTTTAAACCTCACCTGTTGTGGCATATGCCTTTCTTGTTCAAGGTACGTGATACAACTCAGGAGCCTTGTGGGCGACTATCATTTATGAAGGAACCGAAATCCACAAGAGGACTGGTGCATCAAGCTATTTGCAACTTAAACATCACCTTGCCGATTTATGCAAAGGTATGTTGACATCTACTGCTGTGTTCTCAAGCAGCATAGACTTTGAGTTTCTGCTTCTTTATAAAAGACACTGAACACAGCACATGTAGTAGTCATGTTTGCTAGCCTGCCCAATTAAGTGATATTTTTTTCCATGTCAGGAAAAAAAAAAAGCAATTCCCACCTTTTTTTTAATATTTAATACACTTTGGTGGAAGATTTATTTTTATATATTAGATATGGCAGGGAGTTTAAGTTTTAATGCTTTTTGAACTAAGTTTCTTTTTTCATTTGTTTGTTTATTTAATCACTTTCCAGACAGACAGCAACCGAGTCTCTCCTGTCCTCCCGTCCCTCCCTCAAGCCCCCTTCCGCCTTTCCTCTTCCCTTTTATCTCAGAGAAGGGGATGCCCCAACCTTGGCACATCAAGTCATACTGGGTTAAGCACATTCTGTCCTACTGAGGCCAGACCATCAAGCTCAGCTAGGGGAAAGGGATCCAAAGGCAGGCAACAGAGTCAGAGACAGCCCCTAATCCCATTGCAGAGTCTCAGCTATGACTCATGGGAGTGATACATAGGCCACCCAAAGATAGCAGTGCTTTGGCTGGTCTATGTGAGCTCTCCACGTGCTTTGAAAGAAAACATTTACTTTATTTGTAAAACAACACATACTTGTATGTTTTTTGAGCTGTTAATGCTGTGGTGGTGAGGGATGGCTTTGCATTTAGTAATTCAAGAAGAGAATAAAGCTAAACATTGCACACTTAAGATATACTTGAGAATTTAGTAGCTTTTGTTATAATAAAACTTGAGTAGTTAATGGTGCTTGACATTTTCAGTGAGGATCCACAGTAACTGAGATAGTGTCACCACCATTTCTGTAGATCAGTCCCACCAGACACATTAAATATCAAGCTGGTGACCTCAGGTCAGAACTTTGTCATTTGTCTTCTGATCCTTTTGTCTTATTGAATGTATAAACTTAATCAATCTTCTTGAACTGTTTGTCTTCTATAAACTATTTAAGAGACTAGTCTGAGTGTACTGTGCACCTGCCTTGATGCTTGTGGGTGGGATGTGTTTGTTTACTTTCTTCTAAATATTTTCTTCCTTCTCCCTTTTCTCCATCTTACATGGCATCTTGGGACATCAAGGAATCAGAGTCAGATCAAGAGCAGGAGGAAGAGGTAATTTTACAGCAACATCACTTGCTTCTGTCTCTGTCAAAAGAGCATGTAATTGATCTCTGATTTTAGAGAAGTAGGCAGCTATTCTTAATAATTAATTAGATGAGCAGAATTTTAGTCACCCCCTCCAATCCTATGTTTTTTTCATCTTGTGAATGGTGTTCAAAAAAACCACAAAGTCTCCTTCTTTATTTTGGCCCTCTATGCCACAGTATACGTTTCTCCAACAACTCCTAAAGGCCTGGTCATTATCTCAGTGACACTTAAAGGCTACTCTGAGGATAATCGTGATTGGACACAATGATTTGCTTTATAGGTCTTGTAACCTCATTGGCAACAAGGTTTTCCTGAGGGTGTGCCCGTGATGAAATCATCACTCTGGCATGTACTGGTATATTTGTGGGTTCTTGAATCTTCTCGGTTCTAATTTGCAACATGCAGATTTGTTTATGTGTAGCTTAGTAAGCTTTAGGAGTATAATACTGTCCTAACACCAAGACTGAGAATCATTAAGACTAACCAATGTACAGGAACACATAGTCCATTCAAGAGACCCCAAACATATACTAATAATGAGCATGCCTCATAAAGTATATTTGCAAAACTCAATTTTCACATACTTCATCAGCACTGGTTTCTCTCCTGTCTTCTGTGTGGAATTACATACAAATATAGGAAACAAATTCTAAAGAGAGTACCTTGAAAAAAGTAGATGTATGACATATGTAGGTCAAATCCACTTTTTTATTTATTTTTTTGTTTTTGTTTTTCTTTTGTTTTTTTGGGTTTTTTTTGTTTTTTGTTTTTTGACACAAGAGTTTCTCTGTGTAGCCTTTGCTGTCTTGGACTCTCTTTGTAGACCAGGATGACCTCAAACTTACAGAGATCTGCCTGCCTCTGCCTCCCAAGTGTTGGGATTACAGGCATGTGCATTAAATTTTTAAAGCAAATATGTGTTTGTCTTCTCCTTAAAGGTCTGAAAACACCCAGTATTATAACAGAAATAAAGGAAGTCACTGCAAAATGTTTTATATTTACCCATTCATATAGAAATTCCTGTTTCCAAAACTGATTATCATTAACGCATACGTTTTAATATACTGTCATTTAAAAATGTTATACTAATGCATCTGAAATGTAAAAACACAAAGAAAACTATAACAAATACTGTATTTATTATAAACACCAACTTAAAACTGCATAGCCTTAGTTCAGAGGCTTGCCCTCAGTTCCCTTTTCTCTCATGGGAAGCTGCAGAACAGATGTGGTATGTTGTACACAGTGACACACAGTGTCAAAAGATGCTTGACCGCTCACTCGTTCCCTTATGTGCGTCACGGTCACACACTCAGTTTCCTTCCTGCACTCAGTGATGCTGTCACCCTAGCTCTTAAAAGGTGACATCTGTACCCCATCTCCAAAAAACAAAAAAACTATGAAACCCACAATGCCATGTTTACAGATGAACTATTTCCATTAGATTTTTTTTTTTCTGTGAAATACTTTCAGGAAGTTTCTCTTCTTCCTAAAGGAAGTATATGAAGGCTTGGGAGCAGTGCTCACTATTGTTATGAAATGATTTCTGTAAACTTTAGCACCCAGCAGGTTTTGCCATTCTTTTCTTTTTCTTAAGCACTTACTGCTTTAGACTGGCTTCACCTCCTTTGTCACCTCCTCCCTTGCTATGCCCTTCTCACATCAGACACAGCTGGGGTCATCTCTTCTCAGGAATAATGAGTTCTTCCTGTAAAGTCTAGAAGTGATGTGTGAATACATGTTTATTTATATATACAAGACTGTAGCTGAGGCCTCTGACTTGCTTCGAGCTTGTGATGTCACTCCCACGTCTATAATTATAAATGAGATCTTACTGTGCACATGAGGGACTCTGAGCCAAGAGCTGTTTTGTAACCACTGAATTTGTGTATGTTTTCTTTCAGATCGGTATGACATCAGAAAAAAGTAAGATTTTAAATAAAACTTGAGTTTGTTTGAAAGCTGGCTATATTGAAAAGAAGCATGAATTAAGACACAAGCTAGTTGCTGCTACTGACCACTATAATAATTGTATTTTATGTAATTCTTATTAATCATTAATATATTGATAAAAGCAGCTTGGCCAGTTAAATCATGAATATACCTAATTTGTGAGCTAATTAGCAGTAAATGCAATGATTATTCATCTAAGCATTCACTTTCTTTTGACACCCCCGCAACCCCTGGCATTGCTGTCAAGCCTACCGTTTTGTCCATTTGTTAGCTCAACATTGTCACCTCACTTTATTTTTTAAGCACCAGCGTGACAGTATTACTCTTTACACAGCGTCTACAGTGACCTTTGTAGAGAGCCTTTCGTATGAAAGGATATGATTACACAAAAGTAATACTGTCTAATAGGTCGTAGCCAAAGCTCCTCACCCCCAGTATTCACCCTACCATCCCTTCCACTCTTACTGTGGTGAAGTGTCCCTGAAGCCTTGAGGTGGGCTCTAACACATTTTCATGACATTTTCCAAGGAAAGAGAAAAAATGCAAACATTAAAGTATCCCAGTCGAAGCTACTGATCTTGACATGTCCTTGTGTGGCTATGCATGTTTAGATAACAATTCAAAGTCCCAACCATATCCAGAACAGTAACCAGACCTGAATCTACCTGACGTTTGTAATAATTCTACTCACATCATCAACACTGGAGAAAAACATTCTAACCTGTAATTTTATTAATTACTAAGATTTATTTTGATTCTTCATGTCCCAGGGTAGCTAACACTACTGAAAGGAAAGAACACAGATCCACGTGTCATGGTCATTTTGCCCTAACTCACTGCGTTAGTTACTTTCCTGTTGCTGTGACAAAACACCATAACTGAAACAACTTACAGAAGGAAGAGTTTAATTGGGGCTGACACTTCTGGGTGGTTAGAGCCCCTGACGGTGGAGCTGGGGTAGAAGGTGGGCTGACTGTTGGAATCTAGAAACCACATACCAGCAGAGAGAGCATTCTGGAAACCTCTGCGCCTGCCCTCCCCTAGGACATTCTACCTCTAGCAAGGCTACACCTCCTAAGCTTCAGAAAACAGCCACCAACTAGGGACCAATATTAAACTACCCAAGACTTGTGGGGGTGGGGATCTCCTTCAAAGCACCATGCTTATGACCTATAGGAGTGTTCTTTGGAAGTCTTAACACGTTGTAATTTACTGCTGTCCTATTGGAATGGCTTTAACTGAGGCTTACCCTTATGGTCAATCCTCATTCATGATGAAACTATCTGAGATTCTGATGTCTTCAATAGTTTATATAACAACAAAAAAAAATCAGCATCAACATAATTTATTTTAATGTATTTTATCTATGTATATTCATATTGCTAGCCTCTGAACGAAATATATACTCTCTCCAGAGGAAGCAGTTTTCTTTATACCACACATTACTGTTGCCTTCACTGTTTTTTTCAAGTTATCTTTATTCTTTCACTCTTCCTTCTTTAGGGCTAGTATGTTGACATATATGGTCCCTTCCTTTACACCTATGGAAAAGCTAGGAGGAATTAAAAATTATTGGTCTGGTCCAGTTAAAACAGTAGTAATGTTACCCATGTTGCCAGAATGCCATGGATTCTCCTGAATGACACCTAGGTACTTTGAATATCTTCCAGATTTCAACTGCAGATCCTCGTTTGGTTTTGTCTTAGTTTAAAGACAGTCCTCACATAATTTTCATACACTTACATATTCTTCTCCATCAGTGATTAAGAGCCTCTCTACGTGTGACTCCTGCGTACTGCACACACTACCTAATATATGGACCCTTAGGGAGCTAAATACGCTTCACCACAGTAACATTTTACATTTTTATTCTAATTTCTCACCACCCTCCTGCCCGCACTCTTCTGCAAGGCTTCTCCTGCCCAGAGTTTTACTCCACCTTTGCTTTGCATGGAAATAACTTGGCTTACATCAACTGTGCGTGTGTCCTGTGTGACTGTCTCTAATTTGGGTTGCCATGCATATCACATTTTTTAACTCTGGACTCACATATCCATTCAAACACAACTGTTGTTTCTGTCCTTCGTCCTTCCTTTCCTTTAACCTCCTCCTTGGTCTGTCTATTACATCTCTATACAAGGAGGTTCCTCCAAGGAAAGGCCCACACCTCTCAGCATGAGATGTGTGTCATCGTCAGGTGTGGATTTCCCTTAGATGAAATGCCAGTCTGCAGCTCATTCAGATGTGTTTTCTACCATTGCTGTCGGGTGGCAGGGCTATGCTGTCTGAATTCCAGACCTGAGGGATTGAAAATGTATGGACATAGTTGGTGCAATTCTGAGTTTGCTCCTACTGGCTTTCTCGGGGAGGAAATCGAGTTTCTGCAATTTCTAATGCTTTTGATTTTCTTATTTTTTTCTCCATGGTTTTTGTTTTGTTTTGTTTTCTGACATTGATCTGTAATATCTGGACAATCTTGAGATACCTCTGTGTAATTTCACTGCGCTCTTCTTTTTGATTTGTGATTTTTTTATGTATGTCTTGAGTATTTGTGATAGCTTTGTTTTATGTATGAATGTGCTACAGTGAGAAAATTAAGCAAGTTATTTCCTGCTCATTTTCCTTTTCAGTTATTTTTCCCGTTAGCCTTGCTTTGCTCTTGTTCCTTGAGACCTTATGGATCCACCATTCCCAGCCCATTCTGTTGCCCCTCCCACCACCAGGAAAAGACGCTGTGTTGTTTTGGTCCTGATTACATTTGCCAATATCTTTTTTGATTTCCATTTTACTTTCAATGTTTTTTCATTCACGTCAAAGATGATGAGACAGAGTCGACAGAAACATCTGTCCTGAAAAGCCACCTGGTTAATGAAGTTCCTGTCTTAGCAAGTCCGGACTTGCTGTCTGAAGTTTCTGAGATGAAACAAGATTTGATCAAAATGACGGCCATCTTGACCACAGATGTGTCCGATAAGGCAGGTTCTATCAAAGTGAAGGAGCTGGCAAAGGCTGCTGAAGAAGAGCCAGGCGAACCCTTTGAAATTGTAGAGAGAGTCAAAGAGGACTTAGAGAAAGTGAATGCAATCCTGAGAAGTGGGACCTGCGTGAGAGATGAAGGCAGAGCACAGAGTTCTCAGTCTGAGCGGGAGCTGGAAGAAGAATGGGTCATTGTCAGTGATGAGGAAATCGAAGAGGCCAAGCAACATGCGCCTGTAGAGGTCACTGAACGCCCATGTGTACAGGTCAGAGTAGACAGAGAGACCAAAGTCAAAGTAGAGAAGGACCCTACTGGGTTAGTAAACTACCTTACAGACGACCTGAATTCATACACGGGTCCTCATGAAAAGAAGCCACCAACAGCTCAAGAAAAGCCAGGGGAGAAGGGTCAGGCTCCAGCTGTTGGCAAGAGCTCTGAGAATAACAAAGGGAAGGCTGCCCTGGCAGAGGAGAAACAGGGTGCCCAGAAACAGCCCAAACCAAGCCTGGCAATAAAGAAGCCAGTGCGGAGGAAACTGAAAGAAAAGCAGAAACAAAAAGAGGAAAGTTCCCAAGGCAGTGAAGAAAAGACTGAACTTAAGAAAGGTAGCTCAGAAGAGTCAGTAGATGAAGACAGAGGCCTGGCCCCCGAACCCCTTCCCACTGCCAAGGCCACCTCTCCTCTGATAGAAGAAACCCCTATTGGTTCCATAAAGGACAAAGTGAAGGCCCTTCAGAAGCGAGTAGAAGATGAGCAGAAAGGTCGAAGCAAGCTGCCAGTCAGAGTCAAAGGCAAAGAGGATGTGCCAAAAAAGACCATTCCCAGGACACACCCTGCTGTGTCACCCTCTTCAAAGTCACCATCTTCCTCTAAAACAGAAAGACACTCTCCCCTTTCTTCCTCTGCCAAAACTGAAAGGCACTCACCAGTGTCACCGTCAAGCAAAACTGAGAAACATTCACCTGTGTCACCTTCAGCAAAAACAGAACGACATTCACCAGTGTCTTCAGGTAAACCCGAGAAACAGTCACCCGGTTCTCCGTCAGCCAAAAATGAAAGACATTCCCCTGTGTCATCTATAAAAGCAGAACGACACACACCTGTGTCCCCGTCAGGCAAAACAGACAAACGTCCTCTGGTACCATCATCTGGAAGAACGGAGAAGCATCCTCCAGTGTCACCTGGGAGAACAGAAAAACGCTTGCCTGTTTCACCTTCTGCAAGAACCTCGGAGAAGCAGGCACCCATGTCTGCCACTGGGAAAAACGAAAAGCACCTGCCGGTGTCACCTGTGTCACCTGGGAAGACAGGAAGGCAGCCGCCTGTATCTCCCACCTCCAAAACAGAACGAATTGAGGAGACAATGTCTGTCCGGGAGCTGATGAAAGCATTCCAGTCAGGTCAGGACCCATCGAAACACAAAACAGGGCTGTTTGAGCACAAATCAGTGAAGCAGAAACAGTCACAAGACAAAAGTAAAAGTAGGGTAGAAAAAGAAAAAGGGCACACGGTATCCCAGAGGGAAACCCAGAGACTAGAAAGCCAGACAGCCAAGCGTGGCCAGAGGTTTCAGGGAACGGGAGCTATGGAATCCAGACGCTTCCGTTCTTCCACCATCACCGTTGGGCTCAGGACAGAAGATCCAGTTAGGGAAAGGTTTGAGAAAGCCCCCATCATTAGAACACCTGAGGCAGTCCCAACAGTGGTGGCAGAAGAAAGCCATCGGGGGAGTGAGGTCCTTCAAGAAAAGACCGTGGATGAGCAAGGAGACTTGGATCTCCAGATCAGCCCAGACAGGAAAACCTCCACTGACTTTTCCGCGGTCATCAAGCAAGAGTTAGAAGACAATGACAAGTACCGACAGTTCTGCCTCACCGAGGAGACAGAAAAGGCTCAGGTTCACTTAGACCAAGTGATCACGAGTCCGTTCAATACAACATTCCCACTAGATTACATGAAGGAGGAGTACCTACCTGCTCTGTCTTTACAGAGTGGCGCTCTGGGTGGCAGTTCGGAAAGCCTGAAACAGGAAGTGGTAGTGGGCTCGCCTTGTGGCAGTCTAATGGAAGGCACCCCTCAGATCAGTTCAGAAGAGAGCTATAAGCATGAGGGTCTAGCAGAAACTCCCGACACAAGCCCAGAGAGTCTTTCTTTTTCACCAAAGAAAAGTGAGGAACAAATTGGAGAGACCAAAGAAACCACCAAGGTAGAAACACCCACGGAAATTCATTCAGAAAAAGAGCATCCTATAACTAAAGATACTACTGATAGTTCTGATAGACAAGGTGGCGGGGTCACTGGGGGTGCAGAGCCTTCTATGGAGCATTTTCAGAAGGAGGTCACCCAAGACCCTCCCAGAGACGCATGCTCCAAACAAGATGGCTGCCCTGGTAGCCACAGTATGTCACTAGAGAATGAAACAGAAACACGCCAGGCATTTACTGAGAAAGGGTCCTTAGATGAAAGGCAGCTCCCATTGGTTAGTTCAGCTTCCAAGACACAACCAGAAAGTGAAATTCAGGAATCCTTAACTCCCTCAGAGGTGCCAAAGGCTTTCCCACCATCTGAGGCTTCTGTGAAGACAGTGGAAGGAACAGAACCTAAGCCCCAGGGAGCCATTAGAAGTCCCCAAGGGCTAGACCTGCCACTCCCTAGCCGTGATAGTGAGGTCCTCAGCCCAATGGCTGATGAATCATTAACAGTCAGCCACAAAGACTCTCTGGAAGCAAGCCCTGTGCTAGAAGATAACTCCTCACACAAAACTCCCGATTCTCTAGAACCAAGTCCTCTGAAAGAGTCCCCTTGCAGAGACTCCCTTGAAAGCAGCCCAGTTGAGCCTAAAATGAAGGCAGGAATTCTCCCAAGTCACTTTCCTCTCCCTGCAGCTATTGCCAAAACAGATCTTGTTGCCGAAGTGGCTTCCATGCGTTCTCGGCTGCTCCGAGACCCCGATGGGAGTGCAGAGGATGACAGCCTAGAACAGACATCACTCATGGAGAGCTCAGGGAAAAGCCCCCTCTCCCCTGATACTCCCAGTTCTGAAGAGGTTAGCTATGAGGTCACACCCAAACCCTCAGACTCTAGTACACCCAAGCCAGCTGTGATTCATGAATGTGCAGAAGAGGATGACTCTGAAAATGGGGAGAAAAAGAGGTTCACGCCAGAGGAGGAAATGTTCAAAATGGTAACCAAAATTAAAACATTTGATGAACTTGAACAAGAAGCAAAGCAGAAAAGGGACTACAAAAAAGAACCCAGGCAAGATGGATTCTCTTCAGGCTCAGACCCTGATGCTGACTGTTCAGCAGAAGTGGATGAACAGAGACCATTGGAGAGCATGGATGGTGAGAGTGAGGTCCCTGTCTTGGTGACATCAGAGAGCAGAAAGGCTTCTTCCTCCTCTGAAAGTGAACCTGAGCTGACGCAGCTGAGCAAAGGTGCTGACTCAGGGCTTCTGACAGAGCCAGTTATTCGAGTGCAACCTCCATCTCCCCTCCCATCCAGCATAGACTCGAATTCCAGCCCCGAAGAAGCACAGTTCCAGCCTATTGTCTCCAAACAGTACACTTTCAAGATGAGTGAGGACAGTCAAGAAGAGCCATCTAACTCAGAAGAAGACAAAGACTGTGGCTCGCAATTAGCTGAAGACAGTCAGACTAGTTCTACTGATGGTGCTAATGGATCTTCTGATGACCTGAACCAAGAGCCTAATCAACCAGAAGCCTGTGATGGCCATGGTTGTGAGGCAGTGAGTCCTGGAAACTCAGTTGCCCTTGACTCCCTAGGAGTTCAGAGTCCAGCAAGTAATGATGTTGAGGAGCAGCTACCTGTCAACAAAGAGTCACTAGCTCTCCAGGATACTCTTGAAAATGACCCAGAAGAAAGAGAGCTTGATCCTCCTGAGGTGGAATCAACAGAAGCAGATTTTACAAGGGAAAGCTCTTCCTTGTCCTCTTTGTCTCATTGTTTGGTAGCTGAAGGAAAGGAATTGGATAAAGAACTCCCCTCCCCATCTTCCTCTGTAAAAGCAGAGGTCACACTAACTGACCAGACGCCAGAGAGCCTACAGCAGGACCATCCCACTCAAGACTCATCTACTCCAACCCAAACAGATAGGTTTGCCATGGATGTTCCAGTGTCTGATTTACCTGAGATTGATGAAAATTCTGATCCTCAAGTCATCAGCCCTTATGAAAATGTCCCTTCCTCCTCATTTTTCTCTTGTGAGGATAGCAGAATCCAAACCGATACTTGCCATGCCACAGTTGTTCATTCGCCTGAAGTGTATTCTGTTGTCATCAGATCCTCTGCTGAGGATGTTGTAGTGACAAACTCCTCAAATAGAACTGTCTCAAGCCAAGAATCTAATCGTGAGAGCCACAACATAGAAACTGATTCCGAGCAAAAAAGTACTCTATGGGGAACACAGTCGGATGGGCCTTCCTCATCTGTGGCAGCCGCCACACCAAGCACACCAGCAGTCATTGGTGAGCAAGTAAGCAAAGTCATCATCACAAAAACAGATGTGGACTCTGACTCCTGGAGTGAAATCCGTGAAGATGATGAAGCCTTTGAAGCCCGAGTGAAGGAGGAAGAACAGAAGATATTTGGTTTGCTGGTAGACAGACAGTCACAGGGTACCACTCCTGATACCACTCCTGCTAGGACCCCAACTGAAGAGGGTACCCCAACAAGTGAACAAAATCCATTCCTCTTTCAGGAAGGAAAATTGTTTGAGATGACCCGAAGTGGTGCTATCGACATGACCAAAAGGTCCTATGCGGATGAAAGTTTGCACTTTTTCCACATTGGTCAAGAATCCAATGAAGAGACTATCTCTGAAGACTTGAAGGAAGGGACTACTGGGGCTGAACCTCCACAGATAGAGACTACAAGTGAGTCACTGGAATTCTCAGAATCCAAGGAAGCAATGGATGATGAGGGAGAATTACTTCCTGATGACATGAGTGAGGAAACAGAGGAATTACCTGCTTTAGATGCTAACCTTGACTCCCAAGAGATGAGTTCTGCTTCTATTGAAACACCCACAAAAGAGGCTGCCTCCACAGTAGTCAGGGAACTCACCACCATGCAATCACGTGATGTACCTTCTCTGAGCACTGAGGAGCAGATGCCTTGCCCTGCCTTCCCCAAGTCAGTTCCTCAGCTGGACTTTTCCACAGTCACTAGGTCTATTTATTCAGATCGGGATGATGAGTCCCCAGATTCTTCTCCAGAGGAACAGAGGTCTGTGATTGAGATCCCTACTGCACCCATAGAAAATGTGCCTTCTACTGAAAGCGAACCCAAATCTTCTGTAAGGACTCTCCCCACTTCAGTCCCAGCCCCTCCATCTGCAGAGGATGAGAGTGCATTTTCTGATGATATCCCATCTGGTCTGGATGAGGAAAGTAAGGAGGATGAAGCAAAACCAAAGTCCAAAATCCCCATCAAAGCAACTGCCCAAAGAACTGAGTGGCAGTTCCCCCATCCAGACACCTCTCTCCAGAAGGCAGCCGTTCCCCAGGGACAAGATATGCTAAGCAGAGCACCAGAGGGTAGAAGCAAATCTGAATCAGATGCTAGTCCCCTCGATGCTAAGACTAAATGCCCAGTAAAAGCCAGAAGTTACATTGAGACAGAAACAGAGAGCAGGGAGAGAGCAGAGGGGTTTGAGTCCGAGTCAGAAGAAGGGGCCACAAAACCAAAGCCATTTGCATCCCGACTGCCCATTAAGAGCAAAAGCACCTCATCTTCCGGCAGGGCAGCCACGAGCCCCTCGAAAGACAGTAGGGAGCACTTCTTTGACCTTTACAGAAACTCCATAGAATTCTTTGAGGAGATTAGTGACGAGGCTTCCAAATTAGTGGACAGGCTCACGCAGTCAGAAAGGGAGCAGGAGCCCCCTTCCGATGATGAAAGTAGTAGCGCCCTGGAAGTGTCAGTCATTGAGAATCTGCCACCTGTTGAGACTGAGCACTCAGTTCCTGAGGACATCTTTGACACAAGGCCAATTTGGGATGAGTCCATTGAGACTATGATTGAACGCATCCCTGATGAAAATGGCCATGACCCAGCTGAAGGTATTTGCCAGCCACTGGGATTCCCTGTGCTACGCATGTCATAAATTTGATAGAGATTTTTTTTTTGTAATGTTTGTTTTATTTTGTGATTTGTGTCCCATTTTCTTTAAGCTTTCTGTAGTGGTTAATGTGTTTGTGTAAGCCCTTTTGTGTTTTGTGCTTTTTCTGTATACTCTTGTCTATGAAACAATCTCAAGATTGAGTAATGAGAATGCTTATCAAAAACATAAACATAAACATAACCAAGCAAAGGAGGACCTTGCCTTTCTTTAGCTGCTGCACGTAAAGCCATACAAGCTTTGGGTTTTGTTGTTCTGAAGTTTCAGGCTTAGCCTCAAGTTAAATACTTTTGTTTTTACATGTGATCCTTGGGTTTCACAGCGCAAGGACTCCCTGCTCTAATTTCTCGGTTTTGAGTGCTTTAAATCATTGGTATATTCAATTTTTTTTTGTCATGATTAGAAAGCCCTTTACTCAAAAAGATTCCTCACATCCTGAAATTCTAAACACTGTGTATCTGTTTTTTTAATTTGGAGAGGTCAGCTTTCAGATACCCATGGTAACCAAATTAGTCAAACAAACCCGATGTAAAAATTCACTTTACATTTGTGAAGTAGATGGATGTGAACATATTCAGATGAGATTCAGCAGACAACAAAATCTCAAAACTTTGCACGAGGGAATGATGGCTCTTGGAACTGTAAAAGAAAAAAAAAAGAAAGAAAGAAAGAAAAAGGAACCCATGGGTGGCTTTGCGAGGCAACCTGAAGCTTCCACTATCTCTAAATGAAGACTTATTCCTAAATGTGGGTGGCACAGAATTTCCCATCAGTCCACAGTAGTTAAAAGGGAAATGGATGAATCCTAGTTTGTGAGAGTTCCTTAGGAACAGGCAGCCAGAAACATTGCCTACGAAGCAAATCTCACACCAGGATGGTATTAAAAAAAAAGAAGAAGAAAAGAAAAGAAAAACTCATGCCTTTATCCAGTCTTCCTCCAAGGTCATCAGCACAGCACTGTTCCTAACCACAGACACAGCCAGGTTTAAGATAGTTCTTAGTGCTTTTTCTCAGGCAGGACCTGGCGGTCACTGACACCTCCACAGGCATTCGTATGAAAACTCAACCAGTTACTCAGCTTCTATATCTCTTGTGTTTCCTGTGCAAAATGAGTGTGCTTTGGTGGACAGTTTTTTTTTTTTTCCAAAAATATAAAAGGACCGTCCGGAGATAACTAGACATCCTGTTCAGTAACTCGTCTTCATTAAAGGGATATGGAAGCAGGTGGTTTCCACAAACCACGACATGGGATGCATTCCCCACTTTACCCCAGAAATCAGAAAACATGCCACTTCATAGGACCTGAATCATGATAGCTATTTTGTGCAATTATCAGATATTTGATCAAGTGTCTTCCTCTCTTGGATGATCAGTATTATGGCTCCCCTCCTGTCCCAGATACTCTTTGGCCATTCTGTTTTTGACCTTCTGTAGATCCCCAAGATGAGCAGGAGCAGATTGAAGAAAGGCTGGCTTACATTGCTGATCACCTTGGCTTCAGCTGGACAGGTAATTGGGGTGACCCAGTTTCTCTTCAGAAACAGCCAGTTAAAGATCTTGCCCCCACCTTCATTTTTCTTGAAGAAGACTATATAACAAATAATACAAAGAAAATTTATGAGTTGAAAAATATGACTACAACAGCTGATGGTGCGGCCTGAGCAGAGGGTTCTCAAGAGTTCTGGAGTTTAGAACATGAGATCTGAAGACTTTGAAAATAAACCCATTTACCTTACTCATCCCCTTCTATAGAGTTAGCTAAGTTTGGGAAAGATGGCCAGGATTCAAACATTCTTAGATTCAGTGTCTATAATCTTCTGTTTTTGTTTTCCTGAGACAGGCTCTTACTCTATAGCCCAGGCCAACCTGGAACTCACTATGTTGCTTAAGCTGGCCTAAACTAATGGCAATCCCCTGCCCCAGAGTTAGGAATTAAGTGTGAGCTACCATGCCTGGCAATTTTCACAACATTTGAGATTTTACCAGTTGCTTCTTTTTTATGTTTGATGTCAGGTGTGTTCATAGTAACTGGTACTAACATATGCTGTGGGTGAATGTTAAGACACACATGAATGAGGTGTTGCACCGATTTTTCATTTTTTGAGGTAGGAGTGCCAAAGCATGGAGTATATGTTCAGTAACTTATTCAGAAAAGGTGAATTCTAATATCCACACTGTTGTTTATAAATCATGATTTGTACATTTAAAATATACATTTCATCTGCCTGTGACTTAATATCAGGCAACATTGTAGCCTAGTTTGCTTTCATATTTATTATTTTAAACTTTGATTTGGTTTCTTATATAGCACTTGGATATGCCTCACTGAGGCAAAAGGTGTAAAGTTATTACTATTATATCGGTTTCATAAATATTTGGTAGTGAGTAAGTATCTCTTCTCAAAGACGATTGATAATTTTGAATAAATGACTATAAGCTGTAGGAATAGCCCATTTTCTCACTTTTGGTAATTACAGAATAATATTGAAATACTCAACAGATGTTTATTTGAATTTGGGGGACAGAATGTCACCAAAATCTCCCCAGTTGGCATAGTAGATACGTATTATTTGCCTTGAATATATATCTATCCACAAGTATGCTAAATGTGTTAAGAATAATAAAGTTGGCAAAAAATGTAAACCTTATAAGGAAACAGAACAAAAAGAAGGAAAAAGTAAATACATCTCTCAAATAGGATTACTAGATCAAGGATATTTTTAATATTGAAAGATATCAGCTAGATAATAGAAGTCATTCCTTTCACACACAGATGCATACCTACATATTAGATTAGAATGCACAAGCATCAATTCATATAGAATGTTAATAGTAGAGTACAGAAACTTTTTGTAGGAGATACATTTGAGACAGGGTTTCTCTATGGTGCTCTGTCTATCCTCGAACTCACTATATAGACCAGGCTGGCCTTGAACTCACACCTGCCTCTGCCTCCCAAGTGCTAGGATTCAAGGTGTGTGCCACTAAAGAAACTGTTTGGCTTGTACCCTGCACCAGTTTAATGCTTCCCAGACCATGCTTCATGGACATCAAATCAAGAAAAAGAGTCTACCTGATCACTGTAAGTTAGCTACAACCAATGTTTGCACACATTTCCAGAAACATAATTTGTAGAAGTTTAAAATCCATAAAAGTTAGAAATACTCTGTTTCTCCTGTTTTCCCGACATTTGTTTTTCATTGTCTTGGTTAAAAAATCTAAACAAGTGATAATGGTCTGATCTTCACTCACATTTTATCATCACCCCTTCACCCTTACTCTTTCTACAATGGCAGTGATCAACTCCATATCTATTTTTAAGGGAGAGAAGAGAAAACAAGAGCAAGTTAGTGAGTATTAGTATATCAAAGGTGTGTATGAGTCACTTCTAACCCAAATTTCTCATAGCACCACAAGACCGTATATCACTTATGCATCCTGAAGCAATATGTGGAGACTCAAGCCCGAAGCCAGTGTGTTGACAATATAGCTTGTTGTTGTTCTTCTTCTAGAATTGGCAAGAGAACTGGATTTCACTGAGGAGCAAATTCATCAAATTCGAATTGAAAATCCCAACTCCCTTCAAGACCAGAGCCATGCGCTGCTCAAGTACTGGCTGGAGAGGGATGGGAAGCATGCCACAGGTAGGCGGGTGAGCACAAAAGCCAAGGTAGACAAAGGTGGAAGTGGATCACACAATGATCCCATTCTCAGAAAAAAATCAGTACGATAAGCTGTCAAAAGAACCACTTTCAGTGAAGGAGAACAAGCTGCTATCATTTTTAGAACGATGTTGTTCTGTGAGAAATCTTGCATGGCCTGTTTGTGGACAGTGCCGACTACTTACCAGTGATATGAGAACCTGCTGCTAACAGACCTAACAGTTTCTGTGTGCTGGTTAGTGAGCACAGTTGTGTAGTTCTCAGTGTTTATGAGTAGTGTATTGTTTTTAGTTCATGTTTCCATTCCACTGTACTAATTTAGGTATGTGGGGGAGGGGGAATCAAATAGATACTCTATATGGTTATAGAGTATCTATATGATTGATATTTTATATTATGACCCTGTGGGGAAGGGTGGGAAGTAAGAAAGACCATAGCTGATGCACAGCTTTAGCCCTTCCTTTCACGTCTCCGTGAAGATCTTCATATCTCTTACGGCTTTGTTTTTATTTTTGATCCACATTCTTTTTTTTTAGCAACATTGACAAATTTAGCAAGTAGAAACAGAAGGGTACTTGATTAAACTTAAAAACAGATCGTCAACAACTATCTTTTAATATAAATATATTCCACACCATATTTGAGATACAGTTAAAGTCTTTGTTTTACCTAGAATCCAGTTTGGCCTATGTCCTGTGTCTCATCTGACATCCCTGCCTTTAGAGTTTATAGTGTGCAGGGTCCATGCATTGCTGTTTGCCTCTATTTACAAAGGTTCTAGTTAGGCTTTGCCAGGTACTTATGTGCATACCAGGAGCTTAATAAGGCAACCGAATGAAAGAGATCCTGAAAAGAGTACCTCTCTGATATAAGGAATGCCTTTTCTCTAATGTCTCAGAAACAGTCCTCATCGAATGCCTCACCAAGATCAACAGGATGGATATTGTACATCTCCTGGAGACCAACACAGAACCCCTTCAGGAGCGCATGAGCCACAGCTATGCGGAAATGGAGCAGACCATTGCACTGGACCACAGTGAAGGTCAAGTGATGTCTCTTAGGGATAGGGGATAATACGGAAGCTGGACCTACTGCCTCCATTTTTTAAGGCAACAGACTACAGCCTTTGGTGATGATGTATTTGCTTACATGCCACCTCAGTTTCCAGCCCTGTCCATTTGTCGTCCCCTCTATTCATTACTCAAAGTCTCCCTGCCATGGGTGGCCCTTCCAGTTTTTTTTTCCTCAGTTTCTTGAGGAACATTTTGATACTGACTTTTTCTTTTTATCTACTTTAACCACCAATTTTTATATTTTGCGCTAACACGTCATAACCAGTAGCTATGCAGTTTCTAAGCACTGCAATAATACACATCACACTTCCTTTTTTATTTCCCAACCGATAATTCTTCAGACCTACTGGAGTCTTTGGCTACTAACCCTGTTACGTTTAAGTATTAATTTATACTGAATTTATTCTCACTTATTTTGAACCTGTCCCTCCTCCCCATTCTTCCCCAACTCTTACTTTTCCCTTTTCCCTCTCTGATTTGTACTTTCACTTTTCCCTTCATATCCTCAGCATTTCTCTTCCCCTATGTAGTTCTACTTGTATATATTTCATATTTCCTAGAAACGTAGGATTTTAAGTAAAATCTACCAAGATAAGGTGTCTGAGTATACATTCTACCTTCCTTCCTGCTACTGTATACTAAATTCCCTTATTTGCTAAATCTATTACATCTTCTTTTGTGCTGCATTTCATCCTCCATTAATCAAGGGCTTTTTTGCTCTCTTCATCTTTTTTCATGACATCTCCCCTCCCTGACCCCAGCTAGAGCTCTTGGTAATTCATCAATGCTCTTGATGTAATGAAATTTCTTAGCCCCACATAAGAGCATCTAGATAAAAAGAGCATCGAACACAAGGTGTTATAGATTCTTCTTACCACTTGGACTCCATGACTTCACTGTCACAGGCGATACCTGCTTATCATTAGGGCTCCTTCAGACGTTTTAACACTAAGGAGGTGCTCCCACAATTCACTGTGGCCCTCTGCGGACCTGTCACTATGCATCCTTCCCAGTTATCTTCCCTGGGCTTCTCAAAGCAATCAGCATACTGTAGTCAGGTGAAGCATCTTGCTCATCTTTCTAACAAATGATCCCACAGCAGGGTGTAGAACACAGGATTCCCTACCAAACATACCCCTAATATAAGTGAGACTCACGAATATTTTAATTGCTCTTCCCTGCAGGGTTCTCAGTACTTCAAGAGGAGCTCTGTGCTGCCCGGCACAAAGAAAAAGAGGAACAAGCAGCTTCCAAAGAGAGCGAGTCCAGTGACCACCCTCCCATGGTCTCTGAAGAAGACATTTCTGTTGGTTATTCCACATTTCAGGATTGCATCCCCAAAACTGAGGGGGACAGCCCAGCAGCAGCACTCTCTCCCCAAATGCACCAGGATCCAATTCAACAAGATTTCTCAGGGAAAATGCAAGACCAGCAGGAATTCTAGTGAGTTTCAGAAGAAAGTCTATTAAATGCAGCTCCAAAGACACAGCTGCTATGGCAGGGAGGGACGTCCTACACAGGAAAGTTCCAATGATCTCTCAGTGACCCACCTATAACTACAAGCTGTGATATAGAAAAACAGAAACAGTCACACGACTATGTTGTGTGGCCCTGTCCTACCTGAGCCAGCGTCCAGTTTTGTGACCTTGGAAATCCCAAAGTGTTCCAAGTCTCCATTTCCACATCTAGATACCATGATAATTATACATTATTGAACAGAGTCAGAGGCCAAAGATCAGCCTGTGACTCACCTTTGCAGTGAACTCCTTGCAGACCACTGTCACGACTTGTGGGATTGTCGTATGTCATTGGTGTACTTCCACACTGTGCCATGGGCTGCGATGGAGTTTTGGCCGTGATGGCATAGGAGGGGCAGCCCTTCTTCAGCAAAGCTGTGTGGTATCTAAGGATGAAAGCATCAGTGCAGTAGAAATTACGTACAAAGTGTAATACCGTTAATCTGAGACAGGATGGAGTAAGCGGAAGAACAGGGAGGAATTGCTTAAAAGAACCCGAGAGTATCATTCAGCTTAGAATTTTTCCAGGTGAAGGAGAGATAAAGCTGCCTGAGAGATGCTGTCTATCCTGGAACACAAAGTAGCTCAGAAGTAACCCCAGTGTGTCAAGAACTCACAGGCCAGTGCTTTTGTTGACACTGAGTGAATTTTATAAAACATGAGAAGAGGGAGACATGAAATGATTTCTTCCTTTTGTGTACCTTACTCTGTTGCCTGCCCATAGAGTGCAAGGGAGAACATACAGAAAAGGTTTATGGGGGGGGGGGAAGGAGGGAGATAGAAGGAGGAAGAAAGAGAAATGTGGGAAGATCAGGAACACTAGAGAGGCATTCAGGGCATTTGTTATCAGTGGTAGGACACAAAAGTGCTGTATACAAAGCAAGGAGCAGAAAAGGCAAAGAATGTTCTTGTTTAGAAACTGAGGTTTTGGAAGGCTGTGTGGGAATTACTCGAAACTGCTAGAAAAGTATCAGTGTCAACAGGTCCTTCCATCAAATAATAAACATACAATTGTATATCCTTCTAGTTGTAATCAGACTACTTTAACACGGCTTTATTTCATTCTGCTAACTTTCTTGTTTGCTTAAAAAGCATTATCTATAAACCTTTGTTACATAAAACTTTCACATTTATCTGTTTGTGTGTGTGTGCTTGCACATGCATACTAACTTGGCTGACACAAAGAGAAATTCCATTTTCCCTTCCATTTTTCTTGAATTGTCAATTGACTTTTTTGTTCCAGTGTGACAACACCAGGGGAAGAAGGGGCTGAGCCTCAAAAGGCTACATCCATTCCTGGCTCTCTGTGTAAGACTCCTGAGGAAATCAGTACCAGTCCTGAGGAAGGAAAGCCTTGTCTACCGACTAGCGAACGTGGTTCACCCATTGTGCAAGAACCCGAGGAGGTTTCTGAGCCCAAAGAACAGAGTTCTCCAAGGAAAACCAGCCTGGTGATAGTGGAGTCAGCGGATGACCAGCCTCAGGCCTTTGAAAAACTTGATGGTGATGAGGCTTTTCAAAAGGTCAGGCTTTCCTTCTTTGGTGTGCCCTTCCTCACCTGTGACAAAGTTACAGAGCTTCCTGGGTTCACTTCTTAATGCTGCTGCTTCTCCTTCTCCTTCTCCTCCTCCTTCTTCTTCTTCTCTTCTTCTATTTCCTTTTTCCCTTTTTTCACTTCAAAGCTAAAAAGGCTTATCATACAAGTTAAACTGGGACACAAAAAGGCCCCAAGTTTGAGAGTCTGAGAGCTGGTAAACCTAGAGGAAATGGTACACGGTTCTAATGTTAGCTGTTTTCCAGGGAGTTCAGATTTCGTCATGGGAAAATCCAGATGCTAAGAAAAATGAACACTGTAGCGAGACAATGATATAACATAGCTTTGAAAAAGTTACTAGAGTTCTGTGTGACTGTGGTGGTGGTGGGGAGCAAATCTGCCGAAAGTCTGCCAGTGTGGTGCTGGGCCCACAGGACTTGTGCAGCCTGTACAGATGAGTGCTCACACTGGCTTTATCTGGGGTGGTTAGCACCCAAACTTTCCTCAGTGCAAAAGTATAATTTTGTTGAAAAAAAAATTAATGTGTGGGGACAGCAGAGTCCATGCGTGGAAGCCAAAGCTTGTCCTTTCGTGGCCCCTTGTGGAGTGTGAAAACGGCTTATTGTGGCTGCCCCAAACGTGCCTCTGCCCGATGAGCCACCTTGCCATTGAAATTTTCAAGTTAGAGTTCCTCAGATCTGTCTTGGTAACCACACTGTGCCTTAACTTGTTGACATCTTCTGTTGCCCAAATGCCTGCCAGTGCATCTGTTGTCATAACGTGAGTCTTAAAGTTGTGAGGAGAGGTGCAGGCCACCTCAAGAGATGCTTTAAAGCCGCAGATTCTCAAAATGTGGTCTAGATCATCCACATACCTCAGCGCTGACTGAGGAGCTTGCTTCTCTTCATGACTCCTCTCCCTTCTTCTGAAGAAGCTTGAAGAATAGAGTGTGAGCAAATGCCTCCATTTTAAATGACCTCCCAGCTGATTCTCATCCACCAAAATAGGTGTGAGGGTGTTTGTGTTAAACCCAGTGTGTTTTTTCATTAAAGAAGAAATTATTTCTTTCCTTTGAAAAGCAAGAGTTTCAAAAAACATTTTGATTTTCTAAAATGTTTTTAAAACAATAATACAAAGTTTCTGACCACATTGCTAGACAGTGGTTCCTGATTGTATTGCGTGTATAATTTTGTTTTTAATCTGTATGTTTGTCTTTCAAAAAGAAGGCTACCAAGCTATAACTTGGGTAGTTTGAGACACAGTAAGAAGTTAAGTGAAGTCTTTTCTTTAAAAAAAAAAAAGAAAGAAAGAAAGAAAGAAAGAAAGAAAGAAAGAAAGAAAGAAAGGAAAGAAAGAAAGAAAGAAAGAAAAAGAAAGTCCCTTTAAGTTGAGCATGGTAGTCCATCCTGCCATCCTGCCATCCCAGTATTCTGAAGCCTGAGGCAGGAGGATCATACATTTAAAACAAGCCTGGGATTACAACATAGCAAGAGAAAGAGAAAAGGAGGAAGGAAATCATGATCCTTTAAGAAGAACTGACTATGACTCCTAAGACGTACTTTCTGATCAAAAATTATTTTTCCAGCCTCATGTCTGGCTTTGTATCAAACTCATAAATCAGAGTATTATCTTAGCTTCTCTGAAGAAATGGGTGTAATAGTATTCAAAGCCTACAACGTTTGATGCCAGGGAAATATCTGATTAACTAGTAGCTGCAGGAAATCTGCCTTTCTGCAGAAACCTTCCGTACAGACGTGAGCTGTTCCATGTGTGGGGTAAGAGCTCTATTCTGTGCCCCATCAAGACTAGTTGGCGGGTCACAAGCCTTCACTGTGTGACTTGAGTCCTGTGCTTCATCCCAGCTTTTACTAGAATTTCTAAGAGCAAGGACTCATGTGGGAAAGACGTTTCTTTGGGACCGGTTTTGAGAGATGGCTCCTCGGCAGGCAAAACCGGACTGCAGGATTTCATTATGAGTCTGAAAACAACAAGACGACGTAGCCACTGGGGCTCGAGCTCACCACACGTTTATTTCTTCCCCTGATGACTTTTCCACCAACAACCCCCTGCATAAAATGTCCGATTATGACACGGACCAACACAGACACCAATAGCAAATGAGGCAAAATGATGCAGCCGTGTGTGGTGGCACACCCTGTAAGAGCCGGCATTCAGGAGTTTGGGGCAGGCTGATCAAGCCAGGGCGACGTACAAACCGAGATCCTGCCTAGCTCAAAAAAAAAATTTTTTTTAAATTAAATTTTTGTAAATTGAAAACAAAAACAATGATTCTTACATGCTTCCACCAGGAGCTATCAGAGGAATTAGGGGAGCTGGAGGCCAGCTCTGATGAGGAGGCCATGGTAACCACCAGGGTTGTCCGCCGCAGGGTGATCATTCAGGTACCCGCTCACTGCACGTCGGCACAGCTCTGTCCCTCCCTAAGACAGACCCGGAACGACAGAGGCTGCGCATGCTCCGTAGGTAGTGCATGCCTAGAAAGCAGCTCCTGTTTCTCCTCTCCGAAGGCAGAGCCGAGGATGTTGGCAGCCCTCCTCTGTGCGCCAGCTCGCAGAAGAAAGATCTGGCTTCCTGGGTTCCACCTGCCTCTCCTCCTGCTTATTCATTTTTGTGGTTTGGTTAAGTTTTATCTAACTTTGGTGAGATTCTCCTGAGCATGTGTTTGTTTGTTTGTTTGTTTGTTTTTTAAATCTACCTGCATCATTTTTTTTAATTAATCAAACTGACAGAATTTTGCACCTCAGCGATATTTTGCGACATGACCTCTGGTTTTCTAACATTCCTAAAAATACCTGGATATAGTTTCACAGGACAAGGCCAGAGACTTACGTGACACTTTTCTCCCACTGTTTAGGGAGATGATATGCCTGACATACCCCCAGAGACCATCACGGAAGAAGAATATGTGGATGAGAATGGACACACGGTGGTGAAGAAGGTACTGGCTGGTGGCTCTGTGCAGAGCTGGTCTCACTCTTCCTGTTCAGATGCTATCACTAATGCACTACCGTTACCTCAAAAATAAGACAGACACATGAAATGCTTTTCAGGTTACCCGGAAAATCATCAGGCGGTATGTATCCTCGGACGGCACAGAGAAGGAGGAGATCACCATGCAGGGAACGCCTCAGGAGCCCGTCAGTATCGAGGGTGGGGACAGCTACTCCAAAGTGATAAAGCGCGTTGTACTAAAGAGCGACGTCCAGCAGTCAGAGGTGAGGCCACCCAGCTCCGCGGCGTTCACTGCGTGAAGACAAACCACAGACCAAAACACAGCAGTTCCCATCTCGATTTGACGTGGCAATTGTGCTCATTGTCTCTGTCTGGTTCCTTTCATTTCTGTGTCATATTTAATTCATAGTTGATTATAGTAGACACTCAAAGCCAGATCTGAAGAGAAGAAGGTCCATTTCCTTGGCCAGGCATGTGTCATGAAGAGATGGTGTCCAGGTGTCCTGCAGTGCTTGGGCCCGGTTGACGCACCAGCCTCCCAAAGGTCACTTTAGACCTGTGTTTGATACCCAGACATCTGCATTTCAGGGTCATTGAAGTTATGATCTGAAAGTGATTCATAACTTACCACTTTCTGCTTTACTCCCCTGTTTGAAGGCTTGTGACCACCATGCACCCTTAGACATACAGTTTGAAATTCTTACCCTTCTGCATTCATTCATGTCTTCAAAATCATACACTGGTAGACATGAGACTGACGAGTCATCTGCTTTGATATCTCAGAGCTTTTAAAAGCTCTCCCTTCAGGGGTTGACTTTATCTTCATGTTGCAAAGGGAAAAATAACTTAATTGTGGGAAAGAGACCAAGCCTAGATTGCCCATCAACAATGCACCTGTCAGCCTTTTAGAAATGTGGCTGATAAGCTTTTATTCAAATGACTCACTAACTGGCTCAGTGCTGTTCACTTAAACAGAACAATTGATGGGACTTGTTCCTAATTACTGTCTTCTGGAAGGCCAGTATTGCAACCATTTTAATTTCACTGTACAGCAAATGTCATTATTTGTTCCATTTTAGCAGTTGGGAATTGTCTGTCCTGTGTCCTTCATTCGTTAGGTGACTTTGTCTGAACCCAGCGTTTTGTCCAGTACCTCACAGTTTCAGGCCGAACCAGTAGAAGGTCGTAGAGTCAGCAAAGTTGTTAAAACAACAATGGTACGTGGAGAGAGGATGGAGAAAAGCCTGGGGGACGCTAGCTTAGCCACTGACCTTCCTTCAGCCAAAGATGACTTTGAAGAGGTACAGAAGCATTGTTTCATTTTGTGTCTGTTTTCCTTTGATGTGCACTTTGTGTTTAAAAAGAAAACCATTTCATTTCACTGCTTCATTTCATGCATAGATTCATGGAAGGTGTTAGGATAATTCAAAAGACAAGACGTTCTTCTGGAACAATTTGTGGGGTGAAGTAATATTGCCTCAGCCCAGTGGTATTCATTCGTATCACCCACGGGGCTCTTAAAAATGCACAAGAATCATCCCTGCTGAGGTAGGGACAGTCTCCAACGCTGAGGCAGGATTTCCTGTCTGTTAAAATCACAAAGCTAGCTATGGTGGCTTAGGCTGGTAACACTGACAGTGACGTGCTAAGGCAGGATGTCACAAGTTCAAAGCTAGCTTATGCTACAAGTGAGTTCAGGCCATTCAGGACTTCTAAGTGTCAGCCTGTGTCAAACAAACAAACAAAAGAAAACCACAATCAAAAAGAAAAAAAGAAAGAAAACAACAACAACAAAGTAGATCAAAGTAGATTAAATATTCATGCTCTGTGAATGAAATACATTGGACCTAATTGCAGGATGCAACCTTTGATTTCTCTGCAGCGTTACTAATATGTAGTGATATCAGGAGATACTGTACCATCTCAGTCCTGAAGGACATCTGCACTAAGGGTTGAAGAAGGGATGACAGAGAGACATACACAAATATCCACAAAATATTTTTACTGTCAAAACATGTTCAAGTTAAGTGCTATATTCTGTGCCCTCTACTGTACTTACTCACTGTGGCCTGGGATATGGCTGTATGTTAAAGTACCACAAACAGAGCCCTGGGTTTGATCCCCACGTGCTAGATCAACACTACAGCAGAAATAATAGTATTGACAACTGTATGGAAGCAACAGACTGTATTTGCATATTAGAAACCAACTTTCTTTAAATACCTTCAGTTCTGCACATTGACTTCTTGGATGTTCGAAGGTTGAATTCTCTAGTTCTGATTTTGTCTCTGATCATGTTATTTATCATTCAAATCACCCCTGGTTCTGGTTTTGTCTCTAATCATGTTATTTATCATTCAAATCTCACCAATCAGAAGGAGCACGACAAAACAAGGAAAAATTAAATTCAGTCAGTATAGATGTTGGCTACAAGCTTTTGACAAGTAGTATAAAACTATCTGTGACACGAACGGAATTCTAAGGGAATTGTTTGATGAAACTCAGTACCCATATGAGCCCGTAGGAGGTGTTATCTGACCCAACAGATACCTCTTTCTGTGCCACCAGAATTACTAAAGCACTAGACTGTTTTAAAGTCTGTGGCCTATGAGGCAAGTCTTGTTTTCTCTTTTCTCTTACTCCAGGCCTTGGGTTACACAGGTAGCCACATGAAAGTCCACTTCCCCAGTTTAGTAGAAAACGAAATCCTGAAGGAGGATGGATCAATAATTAAGAGGTTTGGGTTAGCATGGGGTGATGCTCTGCCAACTAACATAGCACAATTGGTTTCTAATGTTAGAAAAGATGACAGCGCCCTGTCGTCTACGAGAAGGCATGTATCAGGCATGGGTGTGTCGATGTGTTGAATGTCCACTGGTGCTTTCAGGTGAATACTGAGACACCGTGATGGCGAGCCATTTGTTTATAACAGCTTGACTTTCTGGGGTTCAAGCAAATCGCCCAGAGAGTCAAGCAGATGGGGAACACTACCTTATTGATGGATTTGGAGATCCTATGAAGAGAAGTCTAACCAGTGGCACACTGATTAACTTGGCAACTAACTGTACGCAGTTCAGTCTTCCTCTGTTATGGCTTTGGATAGCACCTGCTTTTCCCTGGTAACAAGTTTCATGACTCTGTGTGTGACTGGCAAGAAATAAGAGCATATGTTTGATCGCCGAGATCCTGAATGTACTGAGGGTTGCTGAAAACAGCCTTAGTGAGAGCATGTGCAGGTAGCAAGCAGTCTGCCCCATGTAGTGCTGCTAGCTGTGAGGTACAGTGAGCCTGCACTGCTGCGAATTTGATGTCTAAACCGGGTATTACTTGCATACTGACTCTCACTTCTTTGGGCCTCTGGCACCATTGTACTCACAGACGTCTCAGCTTCTCAGTGAAAGAACCTAAGTAATTGTTGTGCTTCTCCTCTCATTGAAACTAGCAGAAAGATTGTCATTTATAGTACTCCACAAGGCTATTTTAGTTTTCTGGAACATAATAATTAAAAGAGCAAAATTAAAGGTTCTGTCACAAACCCGCCCTCTACTCAAATGTGAGAAACAGAAGCAGCTATGAATTTAGAAGAACGTAATTGCTCTCCTGGAACTTTTAAATGCCATATAAATTAAGGATAAAATGTTTCTTCTGTCCTGAACATTGAACTCTTTTGTCCAATTGTTCAGACAAAAACTATACAGCTCCTGCAAACCCTGGGATCTTTGAACTGGAATAGATTTGGAGGGCAGTTGACTCTGTCTCCTTACAGAGGTGGACACAGAGCTGTAGATAGAGATGGACGCCATGCACTCACCCTGCTAGTCCGGGTGGAACTCCATGGTGCATAGCATCCATCATATACATGCATAAACATCTGCATGCCCCTGTAGAAAAGTTGTAAAAGTGTCCCAGGCTGTCGGCCTACCGCATGAAAGCAGAGCTGTGGAAGCTTCTCCTAACCCCTACAGAAGAAAGAGGCAGGTATTTGCCTTTTGTGGAGTAAAGAAGCAGCACTGGCTGGGGACAGCCAGAAATATACAAACTGACTGCAACCACAGCGATCAAATTTCGGCATTTCATCAAGAGGAATAAAGTTTGATAGGCCATCAAGTGAAAAACATAGTTTATGTAATATCTAATAAAGTGAGAGTCTCAGAGGAAGGGGGAAGGAAGCAAGGATGTCCAAAGGAAAGCTGGAAGTGTTTTGGCAGAAGGAAATGTTGAGATTTCAGGATCATCCCAGTGAGTGGTTACAGGTGTCGGACGCTGGTCAGAACTCTAGCTCCTAAACACTGGGAATTCATAAGGAAAATGCTGGTCCTTCTCTACATAGTTTGATTTGAAGATCCATAACTACCCATCTATGGAAACAGACTCAGGAATCCTGAAACCTTATCTAATGATTTAAAAAAAAAAATACTGTGGAGGAGTGCTGTTTAAATCCATGAAGGCCAGTTTTTCTTATTTGTTGTAACTATAGATATAGAACATAAAATACATTCAATACATATTTGCAGTTGAAGCATTATTCTCACAAGCAGAAAGCGTGAAGAGCAGGGAAAGAACAGATTGCAATAGCATTTTCAAGTGGGGAATCTAAAGAAAATAAAAAATGTGAAAGAAAATAGTAAGCTACAATATCTTTTCTCAAGGCGCCCCAGGTGGGAGGAAGCAGCCTGCTGGCTGGCATTGTGGGATGCACCAAAGGGGTTAAGCCATGGAGGTCCTGAGGCCACACAGGCAGTGTCCGCTCTCGGGGGTCATTTCTATTTTTTTTTCCCTCGCTGACTCCCTAGGAAGCTTCAGGGACCTTCCTGTTGGTACTCCCTTTCTTATACCTTGGTAGACTATTCCTGTTTTTAAAAATCTAAATCTCACAGAAAAGTTTTAGTAAAACAAAATTTGGGCATAGTTCAGGTTGGGAAGTGAGTGAATTTTGAATGATTTTTCCCGAGCTTGCCAGTGGTGCTTGTGGAATCATTATTTCAGAGTAAACAAATATCTTTCAGATCAATGCAACTTAACCAAAATCTGAGTCATGGCCTGGCTTCTCTTAAAGAAAGTAAAATGAAGGCACGGTATCCTTTGCTCAAAGTATTTCTGAAGGATTAAAAAAAAATCAGTATATCTTGTTCCAAAATACAGCTTTTAAAGCTTTATGAGTCCTTTTGCATCATTAGCGAGAAAGGTGAGAAATGTGTAGGTCTGTCTGTTGTCCCTAAGCTCATAGAGATAGATGCAAAGGGAAGACAGGAAGTACATGGGTACCCAGGGGAAGAAAGAGCCTAATGATCTCATCTGTTTCCTGCAGGACAACAATGAATAAAGCCAGCACGCAGAGGAGGGCTGTGGTGAAGGACCAGCAGGGGAAACGCATCACCTTGGAGCACCTGGAGGACGTTCCTGGAGCACTAGACCAAGACGACCTCCAGCGAGACCTCCAGCAGCTCCTTCGGCATTTCTGCAAGGAGAACACAAAGCAAGAGGCCGACTGAGGAGCTGCCCAGTTCGCACCAGAAACCACACACCCACCCAATATGCAACTTCCCGTTTCCTCACAGGAGTGACCGAAGTGGCCTAATTACTGGGATCCCGTGACATTTCCACTCTCAGCAAATACACAGCATTTTCTTTTGCTTCCTTCTCCCTGACCCTCTCTAACTATAAGCTAAATTGTGACCAAAGATAGCATCCTTCATTCTGGATGCTGTATCCACTATTCTAAGCATCCGTGCTAACCTGGGAACTGGCGCCTCCATTGTTTGCTTCTGCTCAAGCTCCATGAAAAATCCGTTAGTCAGAAGAACTTCACCTGCAGACTTCTTCAAGTGACAAGGGAATCCTTCCAAGGATATCCATGTATAATGTACATAGCTGAAATCCTCAGACGAACAACAGAGTAAAACTCAAACCACTGCCTGTCCTGATTGCACTGGGCATCATGGAATAAAGGCCTCTAGAAATCGCCGAACAATGATTAACTAAGGTATTGCTAACACAATCCAATGGTAACACAGTTCTACGGAAGGAACACTTCAGACCTAGACATGTCCTTAGAACTTCCAGAGTAGCCATTGCTCCTAAATATGGGATCACAATCTTGAAGAAGGATCCCCAGGAGCAGTCTCTGGTACTGGTCAGCCATTGCTGATGGCTCTCCGACTGTAACCCAGAGGGAGGGGAAGAAGGAAGCACAGGCAAGCAGACGGAAACTATGAGGTATTCTGGTGCTAGAAGCTGCATGGGTGGCGTTCTAGCGCCTTCAGGTGTTTTTGCTTTGACACGTTGGCAGGGTATTTTAAAAGCTATAACTACTGTAGTTTTCCAGTGTTCATTGCTGCTTTAGCAAACCATGCTGTCTTACTGGTGGTACTTTCTTCTGGCCACTGCACTGTAGATAATTCATTGGAAACAAGATTTATGCACCACACAAAAGGTTAAATGCTGTCACCATGTTGGAGTGGTTTCTTTTCCCTTTTTTTTTCTACCCCACCTTCAGATTTATCTCTCCTCTAATACCTGCATGTGAGCATTAAACACACACACACACACACACACACACACACACACACACATACACACACACAGCCCTTCTTATCACACTAATGATTTTTACTCTAAGCTCTCACTTTCTAGCTACGTCTGCTCTTCAGCTTACAGACGAGACTGAGAAATCCTTGGAAGATTTGGTTTTGATTGATTTTTTTTTTTTTTGGTTTATTTATTTGAAACCTAGACACCCTTGGAAACTGAAGTGCATTTGTGCAACTTTCTGTTCCTTTCAGAGAAGGGACGATGGCAGTCTGAGTGATCCCCATGCCCTATGTCTAATCCCTCTAGTGGCTGAAGTTGTGTAGCATTTTAACATATACATATATATATATTCACAAATATATTCATATAAACAGTATACGTTTTGAATCAGTTATTTGTTAAAGAAAGTATATTCAATGAAGATGAAATTAAGGAAAGAAAGAAAGAAAGAAAGAAAGAAAGAAAGAAAGAAAGAAAGAAAGAAAGAAAGAAAGAAAAAACAGTCTACCCTCCAGAGATTGACCTTTTTCCAGTCCTATCTGGCCTTTTCCTGTGTGCAGAACTGACTCATTGCTCGGAATGTCAAACACAAACACGGCAAACAATGGCACTTCATCTTTTAAAGTAATGTTGCCAAGAGAGGAATTTTCCTGGGAGAGAGGTTTCCTATCAGCCAAATCTCCTGAGCCCCCAACACTGGCACTTTCTGGGGGTTGAGTAGAAATAAAGTATTCTTTGGCATCCAAAATGAGAGAGGCAGGTGGCAGCCCTTTTTGAGACATGCCATGGCCCTCTTGTCACACCTTCGCTGGAGCTCATGAAAAGCCTTTCTGTTGTGTTATTTGCACTGCAGATGATGTCCGTGTAGCAACATAATGGGGTTTTTTTTCCTGATTTTGATTTTTTTTTTTTTGCTGTGTTATCAAAAAACTTGAATACTGTGAGAAGAAGTGAATTTTCAGTTGATAAATCAGCATCTTGTTCCCATGGTGATAACACTAATTGAATATATCTATGAGGGCATGTATTAGTTAATGGAATTACAATACAACACTAACAATACATAGCTGCAATTGTTGTACAATGGCTGATTTAACTAAATAAAATGTACAAGTGTTAAGTGTGGCAGTAGTGCTGTGTCCTTCTTTATGACCAGTCTATGGTTTTAGGAGAATGAGAGTCCTTTAAAGGAAGTAGATATGAAGTCAACAGAAATACCCAAATTGCCCTTTTTTTTTTTTTCTTGGTATTTTCATTCAGTAATCAATATTCTGTGAGCCCAGATGGTAGCATGCACTGGGTTAGCCCATCAGAGCTCCAAGGAAATTTTATTCTTACTATTACTCAACTGGGGAAAACAAGAATATATTTTTGTTGGGTTCAAGGTAGAAGCCAAGGAAACTGGCTTCAGACACAGAAGCTTAAAATGAAAGCCTTATTTTCTGAGCTCAGTGAGCCAGCCAGGTTGGGATCTGAACTTCATCCACAAAGGGAAATTGTACAACATTTTTAAAAGATGGAAACACAAGGTTTGGGGGAGGGAAGTGGCTGTAATATTGTCCAATCATGTTTTGACACAAGGGGTTGAACAAGGAAGTTTCCATTAATCAGGTTAGGAGTAGTTTCCTGGGCCTGGGAGCATGAACTTGTTTGACCCTGAAGGCAAGATGGAGAAATGTCCTTGAGGTGTTTGTACTCAAAATTGTTTCCTTACAAGTTGTCCCTGAGATATCTGGACTCAGACAATTGTTTCTTTACAACAGAAGATGTTCAGCTATCAGGAAGTCCCCAGCTTCCTAGGGCCCAGGACCTTGAATTTAGCTTCTCCCTGTGATTAAACAGAACCTGAAAACAAAATGGCAGTACTTAGAATAAGTTTCTTTTGCTCATTCCCAGCATTTTTATTTTGAAGATTCCTAGGAAATGAAAAGCCTTGAAGGACTTGGGGGAGAAGAGAACTGGATAATCTGCTCAGGAACACAGACGGCAAGGCCACAGGATTTATTTTTGTAAAGTGACAGTAGCATGGGAGAGAGACTTCGGGAACAGCAGTTAACCCTGAGGTTTTATTTTTGTTTTGCAGCCAGAAAACAGGAAATTAAATGAATATATTCATATGAAGAAAAGGCAGGAATACGCCAAACTAAAACCCTTTGGCATGTTTGGGTCTTATAAATACAAAACAAAACAGTAATAATTCATGTCTGTGTGTGTGTGTGTGTGTGTGTGTGTGCAGTGAAAGCAAATGAATGTTTAAAACTAGGTGGGTTTGTTTAACTCTTACCACAACATTAAGAGGCCAGCTAGGTCTGTGTTGTCTCTGGTTCATTAAGATCTTCTGAGATTAATATAACAATTGGGCCTGACATTTTTCCCCAAAGAAAACAGAATATTAAAGTTTACCTTTTTTTGCTCTCTTTTTTCAAAGGAGCAGTAAGAGTGTCTCTATTATTTGTTTACTGTGCTGTGGCTTTCTACTTTCAACAGCTCTGGATTTGCCTGATGCTTGATGTAGAACATTAAACAGCGAGAGGAAATACTGCATCTTCCCCTGCTTAATTATCTTCTGTGCAAACCCCAATTTTAAAAGTGAACTTCAGTGACTCATGTGCCCTTTTACAGAAATATATTTGGCAGTGGGGTGGAGGGAACCTCTGATCTGAAGGAAGATGATACATAGCTTGTAAATGGCCGGCATTAGTCAGAGGTGCGAATCACACGCCAGCGCTTAGACTCCAGGCATCAGTTGAAAATGGGGCTACTTCTGAGGGCCATTCAGTTGATGTCATCACGGAGAGTCTGGTTGCCGATAGATAAATGCCAGGCATGAGAATAGGTCAGATGAAGACAAACTAAACAAATATTTAATGAAAACCTTTTTTTTTTTTTTTTTTGTCCTGAGTAATGGAATAAAGAAATCTGCCTGCTTTTATTAATTGAAAAGCAAGTCAAAGCTTTTTGTAAACTTCGTTTGTCTTCTCTGCCTAAAAACTGTACTTTTCCCCCTTCAGGTAAACTGCCATTTCCGTGTCTTATCTCATTGAGCACAAACCCAGCTACAGTCTTGTAAATGAATGAATATGTAATACCAACTTCATCTCTGCAAAAACAATCCTTAAGAGAATCTTTTAAACAGCTAAGAAAAGAATGCAAACGTGTCTCCCAGTGTGTGCACACCAATTAAATTCCTGATTGTACTCAGATTTTTCTGGGAGTAGTAAAAGCTCCTTGTCGCCTTCTGTTAGCACCACAGGATAGAACAAATAATATATTAAAGTGTAGCTGGGACCTAAAGATGCTCTTGGCATACGGTGGTTCTCTATGGCACACATAGACACACACACACACACACACACACACACACACACACACACATCTGGAGTGATGTTTCTACTAATTCACTAGAGTTCTCAGATTCAGACACTCTGGTCTGTTCAGTTCAATGAGTACTTATAAAAGTTCTACAGGCAACACAACCAAATAGTTAAATGTGTTGTTTTGGTTAAATGTGTTGGTCTGGGTAAGACCTGGGTTGGAGTCTGCTCAGCAGTCTTGGCACTGACTTTTGTGAGAGCTAGCTCTCGGAAGACAATTTCCTCACCAGGAAGAGAGGGTAATTCTCGCCTCATGGGGAGCATCCTGTGCATGCAGGCATGAGCCGCAAGCTCTGACCTGATACCTCAGAAGCCAGTGAGCCATAGCTCACCACTTGGTGCACACTTGGGACAGAATAAGCTCAGAGCACGTATTGAAGACCTTACTGTAATTTCTCTAGGTTAGAACGCTAAACCACTTCCTGTGACTGGTCCTCTGTACCACTGTCACGCTCACCCTGCTGCTCAGGGAGGGACTCCAAGAGCTCTTTTTCAATCACTCTGCACAACAGCTCTTATTTCCATTCTTTTTCCAAGCTACACCCACACTCTATTTTCTTTTTTTTAATTTTATGTTTTCGTCTCTCTGAAAACTGACTACAGAATTGGAGAAAGTTGCCAAGGGCCCGTCCGAGCGGCTGTGCTTTGTAAGCAGCCTGGCAGAGCAGCTCAGGGCGGAGTGGGTGGCTGGAAGTGGGTGCATGCACACAGCAGTCCTGCCGGTTATGCAGACACAACTGAAGCGCAGTGTCAGTGCAGAGCGTGCCCTGGGCCCCTTTCCCTGGCGTGCCTGGCATGCGTGCTTGCATTTATGCTGTTACACCTGCGTGCTGGTGTGGGGGTGTGCCCAGAGGCTGACCTCACTTGTCATCTTTGAGGGATCTCTATCTTATTTTCTTGGGCTTTATTGCTGAAGCTGGAGCCAGCTGGTTGGGTAATCTACCTTCATACCTTGCCCTGAGGATCCCACCTCTACCTCTGAAGGCCTGGGATTACAGGCAGCCCATCCCACCCACGCAGCAGTTTCATACAGGTTCTGGGGTTCTCTAGTGCTCGTGATTGTAGAGCAGGGCTTTATTCACTGAGCCACCTTCCCAGACCTTTCAGGGTAGAACTTACAAGAACTGCCTCCTAACAGCCAGGAGACCATTAGAGGCTGTGGAGTTCTGACACGACAGTGAGTGTTTAGAGAGGGTTGCCACTACCCTTTTCTTTCCGTTCCTTCCTTTCCTTTTTTTCAAGACAGGGTTTCTCTGTGTAGCTCTGGCTGTCCTGGAACTGACTATATAGACCAGGCTGACCTTGAACTCAGAGATCTGTCTGCCTCTGCCTCCTGAGTGCTGGGATTTAAAGGCAGGTGTCACCACTGCCAACCACCAGGCCTGCAATATCCCTGTATGTATGAAAGCTAAAATTAGAAGGTCAAGGTATTAACAAGGTGGGATTCTTCAGCAGCCTCCCTGACACGCAGGTGGCTGCTGCCGCTGTGTCTTCCCATGCTCATGCCTCTGGGTGCGCATCCCAGTGTGGCTGGGTGTCCCAACTGCCTCTTCTTGTGGGGCCTCCAGTTAGACTCATGCTCTCATCTTAACTTTTTTTCTTTTTTCTTTTTTTTTGGCCAAGAAAAAAGTCCATTTCAGTATGTTTCACGTCTCATAGGATCTATGCTCATAAGCATAGATTCCTACTTCCTGGGTAGGAAATAAAGTAAGTTTCCATACAAACTCTCTATGTATAATGATATTTTATATATTCTTTGTCGCTTTACCTGATACGCAAATTGACTTTTTTTTAATTTTGATTTTTAAATTTTATTTAATTCAACTTGGAAAACGAGTATAAATCCCTGGGTGTTTGTTGTTGGGGAGGATGACAACTGATGGATGGGCAGAACAGAGGGAGAAGGGCGAGGTGCAAAGGTCACAGTGGCCGCCGTAGGTCCCTGCCTGCGAAGAAGAGGGTGGGGCACCATGGCGAGGAGGCCATGACGTAAGCTGTTACCAGCTCCTGTCGCAGGGACACGTGCAGGATTTGAGGCAGCTGCCAAACGTTGGTGACGCCTGTCAGCAAGAAGAGCAGGAAGGAGCTGGTGGCCAGCGGCTGGGGGCCCGAAGAACAGAGCTCATGCCTTTCCGTCCAACCTACAGGTCCCTCAGCCCCTTCCTCGGATAACTCAATGCGGAACCCATCCTGGACGTCACAGTGGATGGGGAGGGAGGCCACGGGCCATATCACAATATCAATGCTAGACCGAGACTTAACGAATCCTTCCACATCGAATACCGCGTAGTCGGCAGCTGCTGTACCCGGAACTCAGAAACGAAGCTCATTCCCGTGGGGTTGTTAGAGGGTCGGCATCTGCTGGGGTCCGCTCCTTTGGTCCGCCCTGAGTACTAGATCCGGGGGAGAAAGAAGAGCACGCTGACAACGGGTCCTGAGGGAGGAGGAGGGCCCCAGGGGTTCCTGGACCCAACGGCTCCTGGTCCTAGGGCGCCCCACGACAGCAGAGCATGCATGCTCTGGGTGTTTGGACATCCAAAGGTAGCTCTCAGGAAGGCAAGAGGGTTTAGAGTCTAGGGCTTGTAGTCAAATTTTCCTCCAGTCAAATTTTGGCCAGGCTAAGTGGGCAATCTTCCCCTATAAGTCATTTCTGATTGAATTGTTTCATTGAATGAAATTCATTTCAAAAATGAATTGATACATCACAAATTATAAAAACATCTTAAAGTAATTAGCATTTAATTATCTATATCTCTGCATAAACTATAAGTTGAAAATATTTTATAAAGTTAATATGTAATTTTAATGTGTACATTTTAATAACAACAAATAATCTAGTATTTAATAGAGTTGGTGACGTTTTTTTCTATTCTGTTTTAATTATTTATTTATTTATTTATTTATTTATTTATGTGTGTGGGTGCTTTTGCCCATGAACACCTATTTCCATCTAAAAAAAGGTGACAGATCTTGGGGTCACAGACAGTTGTGAGCCAACTTGTGTGTGCTGGGATTTGAACCCAGGTCCTCTGGAAGAGCAGCCGACACTCCTAACCGCTGAGCCGTCCCCTCCCAGCCCTATTTTTCCATTCTTAAGGTAATGATTTTACAGCCAAGACCTGGAAGAGCCAAGAACCAGAAAGAAATTACTAAAGATCAAAATAAAATTGTAAATGACAGAAAACTTTCATGGGTATAATGCAATTAATAAAGACAATGATAAAATGAACAAGCTCTGGCAATGATTCACATTACTTTCATACAAAAAAAAAATTTAAATACTATTATGAATGAAACTGAGTTTCCCCAAAGTGGCAGGAACCCGGCGTTTAATGTGTAATTAAATTTAAATAAGCCAAAGGAGAGGTGCTGGTTTCATAAGTCTGGGCACTGTGTAAGAAAAGGAAGCCTGCATACCGACAAAAGCTCCTGTGGAGATACCAGATGAGACAGGACAGCTTCCCGTCAGGGAAGACCTTGTCCCTAAACGCAGTCACATTCTGGGGCAGTGGCTATGAGGCTCGCAGTCAACAGCCTGTAACTGCTGGCCTTTGCCCCAATGAAGAGTTCTCTACCCCTTTTAAGCAGAAAGGATTTAATTATGGAATTATAAGTTCACACCAAATGTTAACAAATTCCAAAGAATGAAGTCAGCGAAGCTGCTCTGGGAAAATCCTCACAAGATGCAGATGCAAGTCCAGGCCGCTAGAATGTGCTTGGGCTTTTGAGCAGTAGCAATGCGCTTTCTCCGCAAATGCCCAGCGGTGCCTCCCGCCCCCACCCCCCAGCACTCCACGTGTATTCTGCCGAGGGCACGTGCTATGTGCACTCCCTCCGCAGCTGTCCCTGAAAGACCTTTTTTTCTTTCTCTTCCCTTTGGGTAAGTAGCTCCCTTTGGAAGAACTGAATTCACACCACCGCTGGAAACGAATTCATAACTGTGCTGCTGAGGGTTTTCCCATAGCACGCAAGGAGGTGAGACTTGGATTGAAATGCCTAGCTGTGCGGGCAACAGTTCAACAGGAACTGAGCGGGAACAGCTGGGATCCTTTGGTGATTCGCGGATCACAGCCCCACCCATTATTCTGAGTGTGCAGGTAGGGGGGGGAGCCGGGATCCTCGTGGTGTGTCACCATCACTGCAGGGGTTGGCGCTGCAGAGGGCCCTGGAAACTTCACAGTCCTATCAGACTGCTGCAGATGAGAAGGGGGGGGAGGGGGAAGAGATACTGAGTAATTTGCACATGATCACGTAGCTAGAACATGACAAGTACGAAGAACCCTGGCCATTATTCCCAACAGCACCCTCCCTCCCTGAAAGACACAGGCTCTATTCCTTCCATTTGTAACACTGCCAAAGAGTACAGCAAACCAATCATTTCACAAATAATGAAAAGTAACTTTTCTTCAGAAGAAATACAGTTGGTACATGAAAATAGGCCCAGTTCAGCAGCTCTTAACTTTTTTTTTTTTCTGAAAAAAATAAAAATAAAAAATAACCCTAAACCAAAGCAAACCCTTCCTTGTTCTCAACCTGGCCCCCTCTTCCTCCCCTGCCTCGTTGCCTTAGTTTGTTTTTCTGTGATAAAACACTGATCAAAAACAGCTTAGGGAGGAAAGGATTTCTGTCACCTCGCAGTTTATAGTCCATTGTCAAGGTAAGCCAGGGCAGGAACAAAGGCAATGGAGGAGCACGGTGTCCTCACTGGCTCTCTAAGGCTTACTCAGCCTGATTTCTTAGACAACCCAGGACCGTCTTCCCCCAGGTGGCACTCCTACATTAGGATAGGCACCCCCTTCTGAGCCGCTAATCAACAATACCCTCCATGGACTTGCCACAGGCAAGCTGGTAGAGGTTCTTTCTCAAGGTTCCCTTTCCCCAAATGACTCTAGATCAGCTGTTCTCAACCTTTGGGGTCTCAACCCCTTTGGGGATCAAACAACCATTTCACAGGGGTCACATATCACATATCCTGCATATCAGATATTTACATTATGATTCGTAACAGTAGCAGAATTAAAGTTTTGAAGCAGCAATGAAAATAATGTTACGGTTGGGGAGTCACCACAACTTGAGGAACTGTAGTAAAGGCTCAGAGCATTCAGAAGGTTGAGAACCGCCGCCCCAGACATTTTGTAGATTGATAAAAAAGGAACCTAGAAGAATGGGTAGGAATAAAATCGTATGTTTGACCTTGAAAATATTTCAATTCCCCTGCAGAAAAACAATTTCAAGACACATGCAAAAATACAGATTTACTGGCTAGGTAAAAAGATCTCAAACACCAACAACTCAAAATGAGAACAGGAGAAGATGCAAGTGTCTTGATTCCCTGGGAAAGCAGACACATTCCATCCGTAACTAAAGAAAACCTGCGTTAAAACTATAAGGTGATCTTCAACCTGTCAGTTTAGAAACAATTATAATTTTCATAAGTCCCAGTATGGAAGAATGGAGTTCTCAAGTGCTTGTGGGGAAACAATACAAAAACAAGTGCCCCTTATATTTAAATAATATAAAATCCTTTGATTCAACAGCTCCACCCTAAGAATAGCATTGATGTCTCCATGTGAAATACAACTAGTAAAAAAAAAAAAAAAGAAAAAGAAATACAACTAGTATCTTTACAAATATAGTGTAAAAGCCCTTTTGATAATTTATGTCTTCAACAGGACGTAGAAGAGCATGTGGTTTTAACTGGAAGATGTGTATTAGTAAGAGCTAGGGGAGGAGGTAGACCGTGTCAGCCTATTTTAAAATGTAATTTACACTTGTCACTGTGATTTGTAAATCTGTTGTCACTTGTTCTCCACATCTCTGTGGAAAGAGAGATACTCCAGGTCATATGTGACCTCTGGCTGTATTTAATTCCTTCATCCTTTAATTCTTTCTTCCTTTCTTTCTTTCCTTCCTTCTTTTCTTCCTTCCTTCCTTCCTTCCTTCCTTCCTTCCTTCCTTCCTTCCTTCCTCCCTCCCTCCCTCCTTCCCTCCCTCCCCTCTCCCTTCTTCTCTCTGTCCCTCTTTTTCTCTCCATTTCTTCTTATGTTCATTTCTATCAGATGCTGTATAATGGCAGAATATATTCCAGCTATTATATAGATGAGCAATCCTAGGTAGGTAAGTACTGTTTATGCGGTATTATAAACTCATAAATAATATTTTCATTTTAGGCCAACATAGAGATGAAGTGAATACAGGAAAACTTCATAAATATTTTGTTTCCCCCAAAGAGGAACACATGGTATAATGATTTCTATGAAAGATCATTACATAATATGAATATAGATAACAGACATGTGTAGGAATTTTAACTTCAGTGTACATACAGTCTATAGAGACCCACAATTGATACCAGTAAACTATTCCTCAGAAAATTTGTAGTGTATAGATGAGCATGTCCTTGTATCTGCCACTAGAGGGCAGCAGGCGATCGGGCTTCTATACAAGGCGTGAGACTGTTGGAGGGACAAAATCACAGAGGCGTAGTTGTGGCTTCAAAATACAGTTTTATCTGTAAAGTGCGGAGCAGACTGTAGACCTGGTAGGTCTAAGGTCCTTGAGTACACTCACATATCCACTGATCCAACAAAACCTCAAACCTGTTGAGAGGACGTATTCTCTCTCTCTCTTTTAATTTTTTTATTCCCTCTACATCCTGGTTGTAGCCCATCCCTCATGCCCTCCCAGTCCCATTCTCCCTCCCCACTCAGGGAAGCTCCCTTTCCCATCCAGCCCAGCTCATCAAGCTGCATCAGGACTGAGCCTCGTCCTCTTCTCCTGTGGCCTGGCAAGGCAGTCCCGCCCGGGGGAAGTGATCAAAAAGCTGGCAAGAGAGTCTGTGTCCAACGCAGTTCCCATTTCTCTTACTAGAGGACCCACACGAGGCCTAAGCTGCCCATCTGCTACATCTTTGTAGGGGCCTAGGTCCAGTTCTTGCATGGTCCTTGGTTGGTGCTTCAGTCTCAGCAAGCCCCTCTGGGCTCTGGTTAGTTGGTTCTGCTGGTCTTCTTGTGCAGCTCCTGTCACTTCCGGGTCCCTTTCTCTTTCCTCCCACTTTTCCACAAGACTCCCTCCACATCGCCCAATGTTTGGCTGTAAGTCTCAGCGTCTGTTTTGAGGAGCCGCTGGGTGTCACCTCTCAGAGGACAACTCTGTCAGGCTTCTGTCTGCAAGTTTAGCAGAGCATTGTTCATAGTGTCAGGTTGGCACTCTCCCATAGGGTGGGTCTTTGGTTGGGCATGCCCTCAATCTCTGCTCTATCTTTATCCCTGCACATCTCTTAGGCAGGGTCAATTTTGAGTCGAAGTTTTTGTGAGTGGATTGGTGTTCCCCTCCCTCTGCTAGGAGACTAGTGCAGTTAGAGGATGTCCTCTTCCATCTCTATAGCCTCTGCTACTAGGAGTCTCTGCTTGAGTCCCCCTCATATCCTCCCAGGAGCCTACCCTGACTTAGGTCTCTAGCTTGTCACAGAGATGACCCCACCCTCAGTTTCTTTTTTCTCTACAGTCCTTCTGTCTTCTCACCCTGGCTCTCCCCTTCTGTTCTCCACCCTCTTAACTCTCTGTGTCCCCTACCCTACCTTGTTCCAACTCTCCAGCCACTACCTCTGTCTATTCTGTGATTCTCTCTTTTTAGTATTAAAAAAGAAAAGAAAAGAAAAGAAAAGAAAAGAAAAGAAAAGAAAAGAAAAGAAAAGAAAAAGCACCACTGGGGACAAAGAAAAGGCTGAGTGAGTAAGATAGTAAGATATTTGCTGCCAAGTCTGGCAACCAGAGTTCATCTCCAGACCCCACATGATGGAAGGAGAAAACCAACAACTCAAGCAAGTCGTCCTGCCTGAGGGCTGTCTCCCAGCAGCTCAGGAAGTCAGGAGGGACACAAGACAAGAAGCCTGCCTGGGATGGCTGGTGGGCACTGCACAGGGATCACAAACCCCGGGAACCAGCAGGGAGCTCGTTCAACTTTAATTCCAGAGAACAAAGGCTACATTCCCCTTGGAGAGTACATGGGGGGCTCCAAGGATAGGTGTACATAATTGGTTAGAACTAGGCACTTCAAGGATGCTTGATTTGCACTAAACAGCACGCTCCTATCATATGAATGGAAACATAGTACCTAATTATCATATAGGCATGAGGAGGGGAGAGCTAGCAGGGAGCTGTGTCAGAGGCCACATATCAAATGTGGTTAGGGACGTCTGTGTCTAAAGACACTGTCTAGATGAAGTCAGGCAGAGAGCAGGAGGCCCTGCTGGGAAAGAGAGAGTCTTGACGGTATTTAACTTGGAGCTCAGAAGGGCTATCCAGACTAGAAGACTACAACCTCAACCAGCAGGGCCTCTAACACTCCGACCTCCACATGCACCACTCACAGACACAGACACAAACACGGACTCACACGCACACACGTGCACAAACACACACATGCACGGCAGTTATTAAGACCCTCCTGTCATTCAGATACTGCTTCGGGCACTTTTTTTATACTGTTATTTGCACAGCAAGCAGGCAGGGCCTTACTTTCAGAGAGGGAGGAGAGAGGCAGGGTCACATTGCCATGGCTCTAGTCTCTTAGAAACTATCTCTCCAATGGCAAAAGTCAACCCAAGTGTGTGGCAAATGGTAATAATTGCTTTTTGTCTGTTGCTTCCCTACTTTAGCTTTCATAGAAAATTATCTTCTTGGGAGCTTGTCAAGGAAGCACAATCATTGTACGTATTGGAGTTTATCCTTTGTTACATAAGCATATGTTTTTGACATAAGAACGCCAATGTTCATCCATCAGACAGTTATTGATGTCTAATAATCTCCTTCCTCCTCCTCTTCCACATGCAATGTGTATCATACACATACAGAATACACCACACAGGCAGGCCTGGGCGTGTCCCCATTCTCACACCCCTTGTCCCCCAGCCTTGCTTCCTCATACCTCACTGCAGTTCAGAGGCAAGTTGCTCTGGATCATACCTCTCCTCCATGCCGATAAGCAAGCAACACTGTCACTATGAATATGCGGTTATTTATATCATCCTGATTTAATGTTAGCAGGTGAGCTCACTGCCTGACTCTTCATCTTGTTCTTTTCGTCATCACTTCCTTAAGTTTTGCCTTGTTCTTATTTCTTGCCACATACTACTCTGGGTTTGGGTTGATCTTGTTTTGCTAAGATTTCAAGTTGTATGATTGGATCGTCTACTGGAGATCTCTGATGTCTCAGTATCTAAAAATCACAGCTGTAAACTTTCTTCTTGGGGATGCTTTAGTTGTGTCCCAGGGCTCTTAATTTTCATTTGATTGTAGAAATTTATTTCTTTAACTACCCACTGGTTATTCAAGAATGTTTTTTTGTCTGTTTAATCTCAAGTATTTGTGTAGTTTCTGTAGTTTTTGATTTCTAGTTTTAGCCTACTATGATCAGATAAGATAGAAACAATTCTTTCAGTTTCTTTGGGTTCCCTGACACTTGCTTTGTGGCCTAGAATATGGGCTGCGTTAGAGAAGGGCAGATGGGCCACTGAGAAGAATGTGTGTTCCACATCTGCTGGCTGAACAAAATATTCTGTATGGATGTGTTAAATCTGCTTGACCTGTATTGTAACTAAGAAGCCTCTCTATTACCTTTAATTTAGAGGATGAGTTTAAAGATGAGCAGACCCTTTCAGTGAAAGTAGAAACACCCTCACTGTTATAAGGACCTGTCTGATCTTTTTTTGTCCATTAGTGTCTGTTTTATGAAACTGGGTGCCCCAAAATTCAGCACATACACATTTATACTTGTTACATGTACTTGATGAATCGTTCTTTTGATTAATACAGAGTGGCCTTTTCTCTTCAACAGATTTTGATTTGAAGTCTATTTTGTCATCAATCAGAATAGCTGCAGCAGGTTTTTGTTTTGTGATGTTGTGTTTGTTTATTTTTCACAGCTTCCTTTCACGATTTTTCTTCCCTTTGACCCTCAGTCTGTGGGTGTATTTGTCAGTAAGTTTCTTAGAGACAACAGGTAGATAAATCCAGCCTTTATATCCATCTGTATCTCTCTATTGGTGATCTGAGGCCGTTTACACTTAAGGTTTAACTGAGAAACATTTGGTAATTCCTCCAATTTTATTAATTACTTGCCATAGATGGTTAGATTGTCCTTTTCCTTCTCCCCTCATAGCTCTAGGAGTGTGCCAGGGACTGAGTTGGAGTTGATAGATTTCTAGCTGTCTTTTACTTGTATTATTTATTGTTTGTTTATTCTTCCTGTGGTCTTGTGCTGAAACTTTTCTTTCCTCCTCAGAGTATACCATTTCTTTAAGTCTCTTAGTGCTGGTTTCATGGCCATGAACTGCTTTATTTTGTGCACGCTTTGAAATACCCATCTCTCTCCATCCCTTTTCAGCTAGCTGGGCTGGATAAAGCCATCTTGACTGGCAGTTATTTCCTTTCAAAGCCTGAAGTATATCAACACATGCTTTCCTGGATTTTAGTATTGCTGACTGGAGCTCTGGTGTTAGCCTGGAGTGCTAGCCGTTGTAGATGAGTAGGTCTTCTTCTCTCATAGCTCTTACTGTTTTTCCTCTTTGTGTTTTTGTCATTGACTATAGTGTCATCGGGAAGTGCTCTGGCAAGTCCTCAAGCATCTGCTGTGCATCCTGTCCTCTAGCTTCAGGAATTCTTTTGCTACAAGTTCAGTGGACAGTGCCTTTCGCTCTTATCTCAGCTCTTTCTTCCACCCCCATCAATCGTGGTGGCTTGGATGCTGTGCTCCTGCTTCATTATTCATTTTTGCTAATGTTTGCATCAACCTCCAGTCAAGATATTCTCCCATCAGCACATCTTGGTGATGTTTTCTATTGAGGATTTTTTTTTCATTTGTTTCATTGAGATTTTTTTTTTCTGCTAATGCTTTTGTTTTCCCCGCAATCTCAATTTTCTTGCTAAAATTTCTTTCCAAGGTGTTTGTTTGTTCAGCCATTTGGCTAACTCTTTCCTTATTTATTTATTCACTTTACATCTCAATTATAGCTATCTTCCTCCTCCAATCCATTTTTTTATGCTCTTAGCTTTCCTCTCAGGTCTTAGACTGAAATCAGGCATTTGCCTATGGCATCTTTGAGATTAATGATCTGTTTTTTACTAATAAATTTTAAAAATCTTCCTCTACAATTTTTTCTATTTGTGTCTTTGCACTAACTGACAGAGACGTTATGAATTTTTGGAGGAATCATGTTGCTGTGCCTTTTCATATATACTTTGTGTTTCTGGTTTCTGTAGTGTTTTGTTGCTTTTGGTTTTTGTAAACAAGGACTCACTATGTAGCCTAGAACTTATTATGTGGACGAGGCTGGTAATGAAATATAGCAGTTTTTCTGTCTCAACTTCATGAGCTCTGGGATTAGAAATATACACCATCATACTTAGTTTTCTTGTCTTTCTGTACTGTAATTTGCACATCTCTTTTTTTAAAAAAATGTATTAGTCCTTTGAAATTTTCAAATAATGTGTTTTGATCATTTCACCCCATGACTCCTTCCAGATCCATACGCTTTCCAAACTTTCCCAACTTTGTGTCTCCTTTTTGTTTTTGTTTATTTTGGTTTTTATACCTATTGGGTTTAATTTATGCTATCCATATATTCTTTTTGTGATATTTTATTTTATTTTTTAAATTCTTTATTAATTATATTTTATTCACTTTGTATCCCCCTGTGGTTCTCTCTTCTCCCGTCCCAATCCCTCCCTTCCTCCACCCTCTGCATGCATGCCCCTCCCCAAGTCCACTGATAGGGGAGGTCTTCTTTTTCTTCCTTCTGATCCTAATCAATTGGGTCTCATCAGGAGTGGCTGCATTCTCTTCTTCTGTGGCCATTCAGTATCCAAGTGGGTTCCCTTGTAATAGGAACAGGGACTGTCTCTGACATGAACTGATTGGCCTGCTCTTTAATTACCTCCCCCTGAGGGGGAAGCAACATTACCAGGCCACAGAAGATAATGCAGCCACTCCATATATTCTTGAATGTCCTGCCTTCCATTAGAGTGTAGTTGACCTACCAGGAGCTACACTCTCCAAGAAATCTGACTCCTTCTCCCAGCAGCTATCAGTTGCTAGTAGCTCCTCATCTCAAGGTGAGAATTTTTGTCCACTTCGCTCTGCACGTTGGGATTTGGTCTGGACTGAGCTTGCACAAGTCTTGCGTGTGTTGTCTGTTACAACCTCTACGAGTTCATATGTGCAGCTTCTCTATTGTCTGGAAGACACTGTTTCCTTGTAATCATTCACCACCTCTGTCTCTTTTTGTCCCCTCTTCTGCAATGCTTCCTGAGCCTTAGGAGAAGGTTCTCTGTACTTTGATCAGTTGTGACAATCCATTTTAATCACCATCTGCCAAAAATAGACTTGTATGAGAGAGGCATTAATCTGTAGGTATAAGTCATTATGAGTCTGCTTAATACAATATTCATTTAGTAGAATAACAGTAGTAGGCTAGGAGCAATGGCCCATCTGGCTACAGCCTCTTGGCCTGGATAATGGTGTCAGCTTGAATTTCATCATGTGGAGCAGGCCTTAAATACAATCAGAAAGTGATCAGTTATTTCCAGGGTGTTAGAACCACTGCTGTACCTGTAAATAATGGTAGTTTTTCTTTTTCATTTGAAGTGTTGTTCCCAGATACCAGTGGAAAGTGCATACTTTATAAGAAGTCTCTAAGTGCAACAAGCAATTCTTGGAAACAATTATAACTTAGTTGCAAGAGGCAATGTTTCCTTACCATTTTCTGAACAAATCACTGAAGTCAGAGCCTGGTAACACCTGGTCTACTTGAATAGCTACTGGGTCGGAAAAATTTTGCTAATTCTATCACCAGATTGTTTATCCTCATAAAATCTAAAGAGTCTGAACTATGTGATGTCTGGTTACTGGTTGTTTAACAGCTTCCTCGGGTTGACTCTGTCAGCTTTTGTTGGTATAAAGGCCAGTTGTTGGGTATGGCTCCAACCTGGATATTCTGTTGTGAATCTTTTCCTAAAATCAGTTGTGTCCTATTTACAAAGATACATGGACTTGATGCTCACACAAAATACTTCAACCCCACAATCCCTTGTCTTTAGAAACCTTTCCTGGTTTCATGTTTTTAACAGTAAGTTATTCTACCTTCTTTTCCTCCTTTCATCTCTCTGTAGCAAGAATCTGTCTGTTTGTGACTATAAAGATACTTATATTTTTCTTAGCCCAAATTAACACAGTCTTTAGAAGAACCTACTAGCTCTGCAAAAAAAAATGCATTTCCAATTTCTCTACATTCATGCCAGAATTTTCAATTAACATTCATACATAATCAGGAAGAGCCTGGAGTAGTAAGAAACCATAGGAATAAAAGCTGAGTGGAGAAAACCTGGAAGGCGATCACTTCCTCTGGTGAGGAAAGTTAATTTAGTAGTATGACACACATAAAGATGGAAATATTTTTAAATTAAATAATAAGAGCTATTTTTCTTACTTACTCTTTTTGGTCTGTAAGTTTGAGTGCTGTTTGTGTGTGTATGTGTGTGTGTGTGTGTTTATTAGGTACATGTGTGTTACATACATGTGTGTGTATATGACTGTGTGCACGTGTGAGGAAGCCAGGAGAAGATCCCAGGTGTTTTGTTCAATTACTTCCCACTTTATTCCTTTGCTCAGAGTCTCTCACTAAAGCTGAAGCTAAGAGTGCAGCCATCAAGACTCGGGAATTCTCTGCCCCCTGTATTGATGGGATGACAGGCTCCAGCATGGCCATATTCAGCTTTTTATGTGGGTTTTGGAGATTTAAACTCAGATTTTTGTGCTTGCATAACAAGCATTCTTACTGACTGAGCCATCATCTTCTTGGCTTTAAAAATCACAAATTCTTGAATAGCAAACTGCACAACTTGTATGTTATATGATTTTCCATGTCAGTGCAAAACCTGCTCGACAAAGTGCAGATAGAGATGAAGGGACCAGGTAGATCTAGGAAGCTGAACTGTAATTTAGCAGTTGATCTTCTTAGGGTGTAGTATGAGCCAGGCCAAATAGTACAGACCTGTGATTTCAGCTACTCGGGATGGAGACAAGAAGATCGTGAGTTAAAGCCTAGCCTGGTTCTGTTGTGGTGTCTGTTCATTTTCATTTAGTTCAGGAAATTTTTAATTTTTCTTCTTGACTTCCTCTTTGACCCATTCACCATCCAGTAATGAATTATTTAATCTTTGTGAGTTCATATATTTACTACAAATTTGTTTGCTGTCCTTTTTAAGTTTTATTGCATTATTGTCAGGTAAGATACATGGAGTTATTTCAATCTTTCTGAATTTATCAAAATTTGTTTTGGGTCCCAGGATGTGGTCTATTTTAGAGAATGAACATTCTCTAAAATGTGCTGTTGAGTAGAATGCATATTCTTTGGTGTTTTAGTGAAATATTTTATAGATATATGTTAAGTCATTTTATGTATAACCTGATCCTGCTGTTTCTCTATATTTTGTCCATATGACTTGTATAATAGAGAAATTGGACTATTGAGATCATTATGAGGTCATTAATGGGTTGATGTCAATCTGTGTCTTTAAATCCAGAAGTACTTTCTTATTAAATGTAATTGAGTATGCCATTGTTTGGTGAATATATTAATGTCTTCTTGGTTAATTATTTCCTGGATTAGAGTGAAGTGCCTTTCCCTTCTTTATCTCTCTTGAATAGTTTTTGTTTGAAGCCTATTTTGTCAGATATTATGGTAGCAATGGTTGCTTGCTTCCCCAGTCCCATTTGATTGGAGTACTTTTCCCATCCTTTTACTCTTAGGTGATACTTGTCTTTAAAGTTTTGTTCCTTATATACAAAAGACCGACAGACTTTTTTTCTGATCTTGTCGGCTATCCTGTATTGATTGGAGAATTGAGGTCACTAATATTCACAATTCTTATTGTTTGTAGATGGTGTTCATTGTGTTGTTGAATTTTGGCAGTGGTATTTGTGTTCTACAATCTCTTAGCTAGGCATGTTCCTCTTTTCTGAAACATTGCTTTCTGTGTTTTCTTTAAGTTTGGTTTGTTGTATATAATTTCTTTAGATCATGCGAAGTTTTTCTTTCTCCTTCAGTTGGACTTGGCATGCATTGCCCCAGGCTCCCTTGGCTTTCAAAGTTTCCATTGAGTAATCAGCTGTTACTCGGATGGGTTTTTCTTTATATGACTTGTGCTTTTTCTGCTGAAGTTTTCAATAATCTTTCTTTGTTCTCTGTGCTTATTATCATGACTATGTTATGCTAAAGGGAGTTCCTTCTCTGGTCTTGTCTTTTTGGTGTTTGTGGTTCTTGTACATGTGTAGTGCTATCTTACCTTAGTTTAGATGAGTTTTCTCCCATGATCTTGTTGAAGATTTGGGTTTATGCCATTCACCTGGAATTCTTCTCTCCATCTATGTCTATAATTTGAACATATGGTCTTTTTACAGTGTCCTATATTATCTCTATATTCCTTTCTGCATGTGTGTGGTGTTTAATGTTTCGTAGTCTTTGCTCATTTCATTTAGATCATCTACTTTATTTTCAAGTCCTGATTTTTATTTTCTGCTCGATTCACTCTGCTTGGGTTTTCTAGTTGGATTACTGGGTTTTCCAGTTCTGTCTTTATTTCAGCTTAAGTCCCCTTCAGTGTTTCTACCTCTTCTTCAAATCTTGGATTCTTTGATTTCAATCATCCTTATGTTTGTGTTTTCTTAGGTATTACTCAGGCATTTATTCTCTTCAAGTTCTTTCTAAGTTCGTTGAGCTGTTTCTTTATGTCTTCTTTAAATTCTGCAATTCCTTGATGATGCTTATAATTAATTGTTCTTTATCTTTTAAATTCTATACTCTGCAGTTCACCTACATAATTCTCATTGGCAAATACTTATGCAAGATTGGTAGGTCTTGTAGGAGAGATACTGGCTTAATCTTTCATATTATTTGTATAGTTATGATGAGATCTGGACATGCAGACTTCTTTCTTTTAGTTCTGTGTCAGATGTGGACAGAGAAGGTTGGGTCAGAAGGGAGGATGTGTAGGTCAGGTTGGGCCCAGGGGATGGATATGGCTTAGGTGGATGAAGTCAGGTAGACTGGGATGGTGTGCTGGATGTGCATCTTGGTCCAAGTCTGGAATTTGGGAATATTTGGGGGGTTTGGAGAGTAGGACCAGGCAGACTCACTAAAGCAGACCCAAGAGAAAGATGTTTAGGATCTTACTGTCTAGGAATTTTGGATATGGTGTGGGTGGGGCCTGTGGGTCAGTAACAGGCAGACAGACAAGCTTAGAAGCCTAGAGGTTGGTTGTAGCATATACAGGGATGGTCATTGTCTTAGTAAGGGTTTCTATTGCTGCCATGAAAAAGCATGACCAAAAAGCAAGTTGGGGAGGAAAGGATTTGTTTGGCTTATACTTCCACATTGCTGTTCATTATTGAAGGAAGTCAGGACAGGATCTCAAACAGGGAAGGATCTTGGAGGGAGGAGCAAAAAAGAGGCCATGGATGGCTGCTCCTCACCAGTTGCTTTCCCTGCTTGCTTGGCCTGCTCTCTTATAGAACTCAGGACTACCAGCCCAGAAGTAGTCCCACCCACCATATGTTGGGCTCTCCCCCATTCTTTATTAATTGAGAAAATGTCTTACAGCTGGACCGTAGGGAGGCATTTCCTCTGCTGAGGCTCTTTCCTCTCTGATGACTCTAGCTTGTGTCAATTTGACACACAAAGCCAGCTGGTATAGTCATATGAGGCCAGAACACTGGATGTGGAACCCAGGCTACATCTGGGGAACACTGAGCGTGTGTGCAGCAGGGTCAGAAGAATTCACCTGGATAAACCTTGGAGAAGAATTTTTGGTATCTGAGTGACAAGGCTATACATCAGATGCCTAATGTTAAACGAATATTCCTAGAATGTGAAGTAAATATTATTTTGTCAAAGAAGGCAGTAGGGAATGTGTCATTGAGCATTGAACACAATACATATAAACACATGTAAAAAGGAATAAATGGGTGGAAGTCCATCCCTTGAATACAAGAATTAATTCTTCATCTCTTTCTTTGTGTCTTTCTATGCTTTCCATTTTTTTCCTCTAAAATATGTTGCTTTTATTCAGAACACAGTAATCAGTATTACAGAATAAGCTGCAAGCAAACTAAACTGTGTCTACCTTGTGCTTCAATCTAATAAAACTTCTCGGAGAATGAATCTTTCTCCTTAAATGGCCCATTAGGTTCCCTTCTAGTCATGATTTATAGTTTCACTCTTCACTTTGCATAAATACTGTTTGTATGTTTAAGTCAGTGTATCTTCAAAATGGTACCATGCAAAGATGTAATTTACCTTTGCCTGAAGTTGAGTTTGGAGCGGTATCACACATTAGAGGTGGTTGGGTTCATAAATATTTATTTAGGAATCTGATTAATACTGAATGTTTTTCTTTTCTTTCTGAATAATCACAAAATATACTTTGAATCACACATATATCAACAAAATATGTGAATCGCACATCAATAAAATCTTCCCATCACAAGACGAGGGCTCTGAATTTAATCTTAGTTTGGGCCTGGAATGTACTGTAAAAGTATCTTTTATTTGCCAGATGTAATTGTCGTCTTGGAAGCTTTCTGCCTCTTTCTGCTAACCTAGGAAGCTTGGAAGCTTCTAGCTTTATAAAACATAATCTAGGTCTAGAATATTTTCATCCTCTGATATTTACTGCTGAATAAGCTCACCCTTTCTGGCTCTTTCTATATGGCTGGCTGGTTCAACTCAGCTGTTCTGACTCAAACTCCTTTCCAAGATGACTGATTTGGTCTGGCTCCTTTCAGATTCTGACTGACTTGCTCTGCTTGGCCTCTAACTAACTCTAGCAGTCTGTTCTAATCATCTGACTTCTTATTCTCTGGCTCATTCTGTCTTCACCTGTGTCTAGCTTGTTTTCTCTCTGCAACCTGATTCTGTACAACTGTCCAGGTAAAACTATTTCCTCTCTCTCTCTCTCTCTCTGTTTCTCTCTCTCCCTGTGATGCTCTCCTAAGTCCCCTCTCTTTCCTCTCTAAGAGAGTTGGCATATCCTATTCTGTCAAGCCTTTCTCTGATTAGTCACTTTTTCTGCCTCTCCATTAGACATCACTTTCAAATGTGGCTTCTTTCTTCTACAGTTTGTTGTTTGTTGCTCAAATTCAGGATCATCTGTGTAATTTTCATAGAGTGACAGAGTAGATGGTTGACACTGTAGAAGAATTTTGTTCCTTCAACATGGTCATACCTCCTAAGCCTTCTAATCCTTCTGAGACAGTTCCATTTCCCAATGACTAAGCATTAAAATATAAGAATCCATGGGGACCTTTTCATTCAAACCATCACCGTAATAAATGTTGTGCTTACCACTAAGCATCTCTTACCCACTCTACAGATAAAATGAGATGGTTTGTGGATCAATCTCTCAGTGTTTCTGGTGGTTCATTTGTTTCTGTTTTAAAGACCTGGTTTCACTGTGCAGTCCAAGCCTAAACATAGGTTCCTTCTCCCCCAGCCTCCCAGGTGCCTGGGCTACAGGCTTGCACCACCATGTCTGTTTGACGGTAATTCTTTTAATAGCATTTTATTAAAGAATTAATTTTTCTTGCTTTGGATGGAAAGAATGCAATTAATAAACATCAACATGTAAAGAGGAGATTATGAGAATTTTAAAAATAAAGAATCAGTGTAAAAAAGACTGAACAAGTGTGTTTATTTTTGTTTGGCTCAGGAATTGGTGGATTAAATCCATCCACAACAGGTCCTTATGGTATCATCGGCTTCCCTATTGGAAGAAGATTTGATTGCTGAGCTATCCTTGAACGGAAAAAAAAAATGCTAGTTCTTTAGCACAGAGAGGTAGTTTATACAGTGTTCTTATGTGTTTTTGGACTGGAATCTTCAGTAACTGTCCAAGCTTTTGTGTAGAGAGCCAAGATTTGCTGTTTACTGAGTAAAGGTTTTCTGAGAGAAGATAATTTGAATCAAGGCCAAAGAGCTTTAGTGAGACTGATGGCTTGGCTTTCACTGATAGGCAAAAGAAAAAAAATTAAAAAAGAGGGGAAGGCTCCATATTCTATCTCTTCAAAGCGTTCAAAGTCTCATTCAACCTCAGTTCCCACAATAACTGAGCTCTTTCCTGTCTTTCTGAACTTGAGTCTCCCAGAATATGGTCAATCATGGGGAACTATGTGGAGACAAAGTTCTTCGAAGACCTCAGGGGGAAAAAAAGAGCTGAAAATAATCATTTGGGATATCTAGTGTCTGTCTTACAGAAGACAACACACATTGCTCTACCAAATTGTCTTTTAAATGGCTGTTTGAGTCTGGGAAAAACAAGCAACAGGTCATCAGAATGACTTTGAGATTCTATTTGACCCCAGTGAAGAAGAAATGATAACAAATGCTGGCAAGGATGTGGGGAAAGAAAAAAAAAGTTTATAATGTGGACGGGAGTGTAAGATATGCAGCCACTATGGAAAAACAGCATGTTATGTTCCTCAAAATCTTAAAATCAAACTATAGAATTTCACTATACCACCTACAGTGTACACGTGGAGGATTCTGAGTATACCCCAGATACACTTGCACATCTGTGTTTATTGCTCCACTCTTCACAATAGCCAAGGAAAGGAACCAGCTTAGATATCCGTCAACAGATGTGTACAACCAAGAAGGCTGATCTCTCACTGTGTCTGCAATTATCCACGAACATTTACTATGCTAAATGGAATTGAACTAAGTGATGGCCAACAATGATGCAAGTAGCTGGCTGGTTAATTTTGAAATGCAGCCACCTTCACTCAGGAAACAAAAGGCCATCAAACAGAACACCAACTTAAAGCCAAGCCAAGCAAAACAAAACAAAAACAAAAACACATGAGAAGTGTGCACTCTAGCCAGTGGATTTTATATACATTCCATCCCTGGCACATGAATAAAGAACACTGTAGAATGTAAGTACAGCTCTTTTTAAAAATTAAATTTACTTGTTTTTTTTTTTTATTCCCTTTACATCCTGGTTGTAGGCCCACCCCACCTGGCCTCCCAGTCCCACCCTCCCTCCCCTTTTCCTCAGAAAAGGGAGCTCCCCTTTCCTTCCATCCCAGCTCTTTAAGTCTCATCAGGACAGAACATGTCCCCTTCCCTTTTGGCCTGGCAAGCAGTTCTGCCAGGAGGAAGAGATCAAAAACCTGGGAGGAAAGTCCATGCCAAAGGCAGAACCCACCTTCCTTACTTGAGAACCCACATGAAGCCTAAGCTGCCAGTCAGCTACATTTTGTAGGGATCTAGGTACAGTCCATGGTCCTTGGTTGATGCTTCAGCTTCAGCCAACCCCTCCAGGCCCTGGTTATTAGTCTTCTTGTGGAGGTCCTGTCATCTCCAGGTCCTTTACTTTTTCTTCCCACTTTTCCACAAGACTCTCTACACATCACCCAATGTTTGCCTATGAGTCTCAGCATCTGTTTTGAGGGTCTGAAAACAATCTAGATGTCCCTCAACCGAAGAATGAATAAAGAAACTGTGGCACATTTATACAATAGAATACTACTCAGGTATTAAAAACAGAGAAATCATGAAATTTGCAGGGGCAAATAGATAGAACTAGAAAAGATTATCCTGAGTGAGGTAACCCAGGCCCAGAAAGACACATGTGGTATGTGCTCACTTAGAAGTAGATTTTAGACATGCAGTATAGGATAACCATACTATAATTCACAGACCAAGTGAAGATAAGTAAGAACAAGGATCCAAGGGAGGGTGCGTGAATCTAACTCAGAAGGGGATATAGAATAGACAGAGGCAGTGGGCAAAGAGAGGAAACAGGTAGGAGAGGGAGTGCAGAAAAGTAAGTACAGCTCTTAGTGGAGTTTTCAAAATAAGAATGAACATGTGACCAGGACACAGCTGAGAAACAGAGCCGCACACACCTGACAGTTTCACCTGCTCCACCTTTCTCTACTCTCCTGTGAGAGGAGAGGCCCCTGATTCCTAACACCATGGCTTTGCTATGCTGCCTGTTTGCTCAGGTAGATTTGTACCTGTGGATCTCTCTATCTTCTTATCCCTTCATCTGCGTGGGATGTTCTTGTGCGCCATTCCATCAAGTTTGCTTAGCCATCGTACTGTACATGGATGCTTGGGTTGTTCTCAGCATGCGGCTGTTACAGTTGGTGCTGCCATGAATGTTCTTGTATACATCTCTCGACAAAAACAGGCCCATGTGTACCTGTCTGTCAGGTATTTAAGAATGAAACTGTTGGGTCATAGAGATGCACATGAATGTCTGATTTGAATAAACACTGACCTGATTTTTTATGTTTCTTTGTGTTCATTCCACTTAAAAGCCCCTCCCCTGGGGAGGGGCTTGATCATGTGACTTCTTTAGGCCAATGGGTTAGTAAAAAAAGCACTTACAAACAGTGCTCATGCAAGCACTTGCTAGGTTTGCTATCTCTCTTGCTTGTCTTTAAGAATATGCTCAGGCTAGCCTCATGAAAGATATAAGCTACACGAGAAGAACACAATCATATTGGGGGGTGGGGGGCCATTGACTTATCCTACTGCAATTCCAAGTAAGATGAAGTATACCTAAGTCACATCAGTGGAGCTGCCTGCCTGCCACACAGGCTGTCATTTCAAGTCACTAATTTTAGTATGTTATACAGCAACAGCTAACTGTCAAACTGTCAAGCAGATTTATGCAGGATAAATGCCAACTGACACCCCATTAATTGTGTCTGTGTTTCTCAGATCCCACCAACATCCTTATCAATATTTGTTATAGGTTGAATTATATGAAACACACACAGAGAAAATGTAAATATGCACATTAGACTCTTATGAAATTGTGACTTTTACGGAAAAGTGAAAGGTGCTGGAATACATTTTATGTTCATCAAAATTAGCTAGATTCAGAAAGACAAAGTCACATTTTCTCTCTTCAGTGGGATCTAGGTTTAAGTGCATGGGTAGAAAGTGAAGACAGAAAGGGAGAATATGGGAGGAAGAAGTTTAAAGGGAGGGGGAAAGATGGAGCAAGGGAAAATAGGTATCATGAAAGCAGAAGTGGGAGCATTTAAAGAAGAGATCCAGCAAGAGGAGGAGAGAGCAGTAGGAAGTTAAATGAGAGCAAATCATAAGCGTACATATGTATGCAAAATGTCTCAATGAAACCCATTTCTCTGTATCCTAGCCAAAACAATAATAATTTTGAAAAAGGAAAAAAAAAACAATCTTATGGCAAACTACATATTGGGACTACCACAGGTGCTGTGGTATGAACCAGCATTCATCCATCCAAAGCATTTGCTTTGGGCAAGATCAGCTGGGCTCCCAGTGTCATATTTCCAGGTTTTTCTTTTCTGTTAGCAAAGGCAGTGCTGATCAGCACCTGGAACAGAAGGAGTGGAAAAGGGAAATGCAGGAAAGGACACAAGCTCCATTTCTGCTTTTTTAGGATGATGAGGATAGAGTTGACCAGTTTCACTGAAGGGGACTTGGACCTGTGTAGAAGCACCCTGTATCCCATGCTGGTCTTACAGGCTCTATTAATTGGCAAACATTTGGGAGATTGTTTTCCATTACATTAAGAAGATCTTAAGGCATTTTTATCCGCGTGGTGTATATTAAGAAGTGCAGTGTATGTTTCAAATGAAAATTTCCCATCTGGGCTGACAATGCTCTCCACCAAAACACCAACACTGAAAGACCTTGTTTGAGTTGTTAGTCAAGGTTGTCTAAGAGGCTCCCAAAACATCGTTGATGAATTCTGTTGCCCTTGGTTGACCCCTGTAGGTGGAAGATAAGTCCCTATCCCTGAAGACACCGTGCACTTCAGACACAGGACCTGGAGGCTTGGAGCTAGATCTGACCTAAATGCCTTTTCCCTGAGAACTAGCTTTCACGATACCAGAAGGCAATGTGTAAGCTTCCAAAGAGGGAAGCAACCAACTACAAAGCTTATGAGCCACAACAATGACAGATGCAATAGTGACACACCTTGGTGGTAACCACCAGCTCTGTAATTGGACTTAAGTCCTGCTCAACAAAAGGATATGGGAACGTAGCCAACTATCCAGGGCTCTGGAAATCATATTCTTGGAAGAGAATTTACAACTGCCACTTTACCTAGCCACAGCTACATCCTAAATACTTATTCTTATGCCTAAACATAATTATAGTTCTCATCTCTTATCAACTGAAACTTCTGTTTGCAACAAACAGAAACCATTACAGAAAAACCACAAGCAATCAAAATGCAGAATTGCTGAGCCTAGTCCCAACTGTTATATCTACAACACAATTCCTATGCCTAAGGGTCACAGATGATTGCAGAAGAGAGGTTGGGAAGGTGTAAGAGCCAGAGCAACAGGAAGTTTGCTGTGAGATTATGTCTCCTAGAAATATCAAAAGCTACTGCCATAAATTCTCAACAACATGGTTACCTAAGCATGGCTTGAACAAGGTTATCACCAATAGACATACTAGCATGGATGGGAGAAATTCTCTGAACTTCAACCACATATAAAGAACTACAGACCACTAAGGAATGTTGAGAGTGGGAGAAATTGTTTTCTTCAAGGAAGAGCATCAGTTGGTTATCCAATATCAAATGATCATCACTGGAAATATACATACAAAAAATATACATACAAGTGACGTTACTTGGACTGAACAGTTGAATTTATTTATTTAGGAATCATTTATAAATTCTTCTTCAAATATATATTTATAAATTTATACATTTATATTTCTTAAAGAGAAATAATTTGAAAGAGAAAAGAAAGGGGATCTCTGTGAGAGGGTCTGTTGGGAAGAAAGAGAAAAATGAAACGATGTAATTATAATGTGATCTCAAAATTATTTTTATTGAGGAAGTAATTGTAACTGAATTTGTGTGACATATAGTCTTTAATTCTTTATGTGCTTGATTTAACTTACTTCCACTACAACACTCGGTGGTAAATTTTTTATCACCCTGAAATATGGCTTTGGGATTTACTAGCTCACCCACACCCATATGCCTTATATATGATTAAGGCAGTGTTCAGGGCAGAGCTGTGTGAGTCTGGAGTCAATGAAGTGGCACTCTGTTATTCAAATACCTTCTTCCATTAAGAAAATTATGCCATGTCGGTGGTCATACCATCATGAATGCTCCTGATCCTACATCTACGCTGTATTGTTTTTTTCTGTTTTGTTCTTTTCTAGCACTCTTTGTATCTCTGTCTTCTCAGGACTAGGATTACAGGTATGCCCCTCTACATCTGCCGACATGCTCGATTTTTAAAGAAAATAGAGCAATCAGTTTTCATTTGAAAAAGTGAAGCCATCAATGACATTCTTCTTCCCTCCATAAGATCAGAATGGAGTGAAATAGCTAGCTGGAGAGGAAGGCCACTCCTGTTCTATGTGGATCAACTGAGCTACTGAAGCAACACACCCTGCATATCCATCATTCAATACCTACTGTGGTGTTTTGAATAGGTATGGCCTTCATAGACTCCTGTCTGAATGCTTGGTCCATAGGGAGTGCCTCTATTAGGAGGTGTGGCCTTGTTGGAGTAGGTGTGGTCCTGTAGGAGAAAGTATGGTACTGTGGGGGTGGGCTTTGAGGTCTCTCATGCTCAAGCTACTAGGCTCAGTGCGCTTCTGCTACCTTCAGCTCAAGATGTAGAACACTCATGTTCTTCTCTAGCACCATGTCTGCCTGGACACTGCCATGCTTCCCACCATGATGATAATGGAATAAACCTCTGAAACTGTAAAATGGTCTGCAACTCAACTGATAAAGGAGCACATTCCAGGCTGTCATTTTGCTCAGGAACACAGTAAACTATGCCTAAGGACAATGTTAGAAAGCTCCATTAGGCTCCAGAGTGTTTCTGTGGGCAAGCCCTGATCCTGGCTCATGACAGGAAGTACTTTACATGGTTCTTTTCACATCTAAGGAATGGGAAGCTTTTGGCAATAGTGCCCCTCAGCTCATCAAGGGAATCTTGAAGTGTTTTCAGTTCACAAAGCTTGGCAGTCTCTGTTCTAACAGTCATTCAGATCAGTTCAAGCCTCACACACCGTATTTGCTTATGGTGTCTGAGCACTGCACAGCACTTTGGATAGTGTATCCCTCCAGGGAATTTCTGCTTCTGCCCCCAGGAATGCTTCTTCCTGTTTGGTATGCTAATGCCCAAACTAATAGATCATAGTCACTCTTGTTATTCATTTTAGTACTTTTGATATCTTCTGAAGAGATCTATAGCAATGTACTTTCCCAGATATAAATTAATTCTATTCAAATGAAGTGTTTTCAGGGATGGCTGCAAAACAAACTTCAGGGTATAGTTTTTCCTAGTTTATTCAACAAGACTCTATTTACCACTAACCATCCACTTGGCACTTTTAATTCATATAGATACAGCAACAAAGAAACAAAGGTCTCTTCCTTATGAAGAGACCTTCATAAATACATTGAGTGAAATAAATATCAGTGCATGCGATGAAGGTCCTGTTGGGATGGGTAAATCAAGGAGGCCCAGTAGGACCCTGAACTCATAGGTTAAGTTTTTCACAGAGGCTGTGTGGAGTTAGTAGGGAAGGGGGAGCAATGGAATGTTTGGGGAGGCAATCTAAGCAGCTCAAATGCTAGTGTGACAGCCAGAGGATTCTGGTTCATCCTTGTGTTGTAGAGACAGTAGTTGTCTAGTGACTACTCATGTTTGTGATTAAAACCTGGATGCTTAGCTACAGTAATTGGTTTTGCAGAATAAAATATATTGTGAAGACCTCTCGAGAGCTTTTTGTCTAAATGGCTTTGTTTGTATAAACAGATCGGTTTTATTACAAAGCATTATTGCATTGAGATCAAACCAAAGGAAAAGAAAAGCTCATTTTGACTAATACCTGATTTAACTGCATGCCATTTATGAGTCCTTATTTTTGTTGTAAGAGGAAAGATTCTGTGTGCAGAAAAAAATGTAAAGAAGATATGAATCTTTTAGTCTGCAAGGTATTCAAACAAAAGTCTTTGTTAATGGCAAATTCATACAGTCAATGCTTACCTCACTGTTGTTTATCAAGCTAATGAAATCAAGAGAATCTCATTTTGCAAGTCTAAAATGATCTAAGTTTTTGGTTCATCTATTAATAAGAAAATGCTCTGAGTGAGGCTTAGTGTGAATAAGGAAAACTAGTCAACCCTTTCGTAATCTGAAAAATCCCATGGGAAATCCTTCCAGCACTGTGCAATCTTATCCTGTTCTCAGATGAGGTAAAAAGTAGGAAGGGGAAAAAAGAAAAAAGAAACTGTTCCTCAGAAACACAAGAAAAAGAAAAAGAAAAAAAGAAAAGTAGGAAGGGAGTGCACTCTAACGGAAGTGCTGTTTTCACTCACTGGTAGCACTCCACAAAGCTCAGAAAGAGAAGGGTGTCTCTTGGATTTATCAGAGGTCTTCCAGGAAGTGCTCTGACTTGTTCAGGGTTTGTCCTGGGGTACACCACATCCACAAGTCACTTGAAATTTAGTTCATGTTCTGTATTCAGCAAGAGTTCAGAAAACTCTTCCATGTGGACATAGTGATTAATTACTTAGAGTTCAAGAGTTGGCTCAGCGTTGTTATGAGGACAACACAAAGAAAGCCTTGGCAATGCACAGAAAGTTCCAGATCAGACAGAGCACTCAGCTCTGTATCAATCCAAGAGGCTCTACTCCTGCTGGAAGAAGCACCATCCAGTGAAAGCCATGGTGTTCAGGGCCATCAGACACTTTCAAACCCTGATTTAGACATGCCAAGTTCTAAGAGCTCGTATTCCCCCTTTAGCACATTCAGCACATGCCGCTCTTTGAGCAAAAGCACAGGAATGCCCTCCCTTCTTGGTAGAGACTCCAGGAATCTGCCAGGAGTAGGATATAGTTTGTGCTATTCAACAGTGACTTCAAGATTTGGCTGTGTTTGGTTTTTTTGTTTTGTTTTTGTTTTTGTTTTTTTGTTTTGTTTTGTTTTGTTTAGTCTAAGCTACATGTGACTTGTCACTAACGGGTGATCTCTGTCTAGTGTATCCTTAGGAATTCTCCACTGTCTCCTCTCCATTCCTCATTCCCTGATCACCAGAAGCTGTAACAGGAGAATGCTAAACAAATGAGCTTCTATTTCCAAGGGGCCATTCATGCTGCCATTAGATTATTGTCATATTGCATGAGATTGCTGCCTGGGAGAGTTTTACTCTCTCTAACTGTCTCTGCAGTTCCTTGATTTCATAGATGATAAGGCAAAATAAGCAGTGTGGGATTCTATCTGGAAAAAAATGGTAGTGCTAAAATCCCTAATTGCCTAGCACATAAATTTCCAATAACACTTTTATTGTGAAATGCAGAAGAGTCTTTTGATGGGATTAATCATGGGAGCTTTAACATGAAAATTATACTAAAAGAGGGATTTTTTTATATTTGTTTTCATTTTTTATAAATAAGTGGAATGCCATATCCTAGGGACCATTTACACTCAGTAGGTTAGCTAACCGTGATGATATGATTTCAGCCTGCTGAAAATAATTTGCCCACCCACTTTATTGGCTTGGAAAAAAAATCTCAAAAATGCATAATAGATTTTAGCTAACACAGAGATAGTTGGTTAGACCTTATAAAATATTTTTTAAAATGAAGGTTAAAAATGAAAGGATACCAGCAATTTCATAAAGTTTGACTCAAAATAGAAGACTGAAAATATTAGAGGAAATAAAAAAGAACAGTAATGGAGTGGCCTAAATTCATAAAATAACCCAGAGAAGCAAAAGGGAAGGGTCCCATAGAAATAAAGTAAAGCAGGAGTCAGAAGGTGGCTCTTCAGGTTAAAAGTACTGTCACACAAATCCCGGGGACCCACATAAAAAGCTGGATCTGTTGGTCCACATCTGAAACCCCCACACTCTTCTAGTAAGGTGGGAAGCAGAGAGGGGACCATCATCAGGAAGCTTGTCCTCCAGCTAGCCTGATGTATACATCACAACAGCAGAAACAGTAGAGTATCTCAGCCTCTGGGTGAAAGACTAGCACAGAAACCAAAACGTTGTCTTCTGATGTGCATGCACACACACACACACACACATACACACACACACACACACACTCACACATTAAGGCCAGTGGGTATCCAGAAGCTAAGTCTATTCTGGGTCATTTACATTGGTTAAAAATATAATGGCATTTGATTTTGTAGAACATTTTCAATGAGCAACTGTGTAGCTGATCCCTCTAAACAGCTTCTCTGTCTATATTTGTCATGAAGGGCTATAGCATTACTCCTTTCAAAATCTGAGTGGGCAATGGCGGGCTCTTTGACCTCCCCCCTCCCCCGAGGGAGGAGCAGCCCTGCTAGGCCACAGAGGACTTTGCAGCCAGTCCTGAAGAGACCTGATAAAACAGGGTCAGATGAAAGGGGAGGAGGTCTTCCCCTATCAATGGACTTGGAAAGGGGCAGGGAGGACATGAGGGAGGGAGGGTGGGATTGGGAGGGAATGAGGGAGCGGGATACAGCTGGGTACAAAGTTAATAAACTATAACTAATATTAAAAAATTAAAAAAATATTATTTTTGATGGGCTGAATATATGGCATTTTGAGTAATATCATTTGTTTAATAAAATTTGGTGGATCTATAAAAAAAAAATCTGAGTGGGGTTTTTCATCTGCAAGATTTTTTTTTAACTTTTTACTGATTCTTTGTTAGTTTCACATCATACAGCCCAGTCCTATGCATCTCTCTGTCCCCTCACATCTGCCCTTGCAATCCCCCTCCAAAAAAAAAAAAAAAAACCACAAACAAATGTAGTGGAAGTTTTGGTTTCTTTAAAAACTCAGTTATATATGTCCATGTTTATGGGACCACCTTAGTTAATCCACAGCTAATAACTGCCTCCTGCAGGTGTGGTCTCTGCCAGCTAGTAACAACCTCTTGCAACTCGGAGAGAGGCATGGCCTTGGCCAGCTGCAGATAGTGGAATTCTGAGGACTCTGAGAGGGTCTATATATGAGACCCCAGAGAGAGAGAGAGAGAGAGAGAAAATGAAGGTTTTGAGGAGATAGAGGAGAGAGAAGGCTGTTTGTTCGTGCTGCTTCCATTTGCTGTTTGCTGGTGCTGGACTGCTAGATATCCTGATGACTGAGACTACATTTTCTCAAAAAACTCAACGATCCTAAGCAGCTGGAACTAAGTCTAAAGAGGTCTATGTCCCCTTTCCCTTCTAACCTTCTGTCTTTTCTACCTACGGTTGGGCATTGGAAGGAAGGCAGAGGCCTTAAGAACACCAAATAAAGTAGTTTAAAAACGACACCTATAAACAAACAAACAAACTAAACAAAGCATAGAAAACATCTCCTCATGGTAGCTGTAGTGTGTCACAGTGTGTCCCACAATATTCCCCTCTGTCCACATATCTTCACTAGTGAATGTTCATTGCAATGATTCATTGGTGTCCTTTGAGGCCTCTGGCTTCTGTGACACCATTAACATTGGATCCTCACCTGGACTTCTCCCAGTTATCCTGTTGTTATCATGTGTCATGGAATTCACGTGGCTTTAAATCAAGCAGAACTGACCCTTTCTTGCACCCCAACAATTCATAGATAATATAGATTTTGGAGTGGGCCAACTCAAAGTCCTGGATCTGGGCCTAAGTAGTAGTTGGGCTGGTCAGCCCACTGGCTCTCTCTATTTATAGCTAGAATCTCAGGTAGATGTTTTCATCCTTTTTTTTTTCCTACCAAGTATGTATCAAAAGCAAAAAGTAGCTCAACTACCACAGTCATCATGAGCAGGAATGGTACAAGAAGATGCTGTGGTGGTGAGATGGAGCCTTGTTCCAGTTGCTGGTGGGGATGGGGACTGTGAATGTGTCCTTCATCCTTTCAGAGTGAAAGTACGTTGTTAGTTGACCCAAGCATACATGATTCAATCCCAAGACTCCCATATATATATATGAACATATATGTATGTGAGTATATATATGTATATGAGTGCCCATATATATGAGTATGTATATATATCCCATATACATATGAGTAACACTCCAGGAACCCAGTAGGTTGTATTTTAAATTTATATATAAGGGTATGTGTGTGTGTGTGTGTGTGTGTGTATAGCAATGATAATTAAATAAGAGGCCAAGAATTTGAGAAGTAGAAAGAGTGAAGAAGAAATCAGAGGCAAGACGGGGAATGAAATAAATACTGTGCTCCTATATGAAACTCTCAAAAAATAAATTAAAGAGTATATAACTTGCAATTAATCCTTCTCATCAAATCTCATGAGACAGAGCAATGAGGCTGAGCTTCAGAGCCCACCTGGCTTTTGGATGCAGCCACAGTGCGGTTCTAATGTTGTCGCATATGCTAGAAGTTTCCCCAGAAGCTTGTAGGAGAGAAGAACTGGACTTTTTCAGAAGGTTAGTTTATTGATTTACTTACTAGGATATTATTTTTCTTATTGTCCATTCATGTTAGGCATTTTGCCAAGAGCAATGTATAGTTTGACATCAGCCCTCAGGAGAGAGGATAATAGGATCTGACAAATGTCAGATTAGTGCACTATAGATCTATATGCTGTTTGAATGAAAATGGTCCCCATACATTCATAGGGAGTGGCTTTAGGACATGTGGCCTTGTTGGAGTAGGTGTGTCACTGGGGGTGGGCTTTGGAGTTTCAATTGCTGAAGCCAGACCTGGGGTTTTTCTCTCTTCCTGCTGTCTGCCAATTCAGATGTAGAACTCTCATATCCTTCTCTAGCACCTTGTCTGCCTGCTTGCTGCCACTCCCACCGTGATGATAATAGAATAAACCTGTGAACCTGTAAGCCAGCCCTGATTAAATGTTTTTCTCTATAGGAGTTGCCATGGTTATGCTGTCTTTTCACATCAATAGAAGATTGAAGAAGATAATCTGTGACCAGGACAAAAATAATACAGGGTTTAAAAATAAGGACTTTCTATGCCTGCCTTTGCTCTGAATAATGACATGGATACTTTTTAATCTTATTATAAGCTTCAGGCACTATAGCTGGGCAGATACTCAGCTATTTTAAGCTGACAAAACTGGCCTGGCCTACTTCTCAGCCACGTGGCCCTGTTACCTGTCATCTTAGTCTCACCCTGGCTGCTCCTTCTCCATCCCTGTCCTAATTGCTACTCTCTTGGTCCTCACCTGAGTCTCTCTGTCTCTCTCTGGACCCAGAAGTCCCACCTTTTCCTCTCTAGCCCAGCTATTGACTATTTAGCTCTTTATTTGACCAATCAGAAGGTGATGGAGAACAATGTTTTACAAAATACTGAGTCAGGAGATACTTCATAATGACAATACCTACGTCCAGACTGTAACCAGATTTCTAGGTACAGAACTCAGCAACTGAATACACAGTGCACAAAAACATCATCCCTATTGTGCTACATCATTGAATCAGAGAAAGTGTCTGTCCACAACTTTGCTCTATTGTGCTGGCATTCTTCAGTGAACCTTGCTTGGGGGTGAACATTTCCTTACCTTGGGCATGTACCTCTGGTCCTAATGCATCACTTCTATACACGTTCAATATTCCTGATGAGGTAAAGTGTGTCTTCAACTGATGTGAGGCAAACATGAAGAGAGATGACAGGCAGCACAAAGGAAGAAATGAATCCATCTTTATATGTATAATCGTTTTCTCATTCGTATGCTATTAGTCACAGAGGAAACAGCTTTTGTAAGACTGTTTGCTTGAAATGAAGGGACTTTGCGCAATGAGGAAAGAGGGAGCTTCAGCAGCTTTGAGAGCTGATGCTCACCCATGCTACCCAGAAAAGTGTCCATAGTCTTTGACTCTATTTCTCCGTGCCTAATGAAGTACATAAAACTAAAACTCAGTTTCTGTACAGCAAGTAGGGCATAAAGGAGTAGTTAGTAAGAAATTATCTGCAGCATCAGCTAATATTTACTGGCAAGAGGCCACCTCCATGAATAGTACAAATCATGTCAAAGAGAATTAGTCTGAATTCTCTTAGTTTATAGTTCTTTAATTCCAGGATCTGCTGCATCAGAAGCACAGAGAGTATTTGGTAAAAAGACAGCTCCTTGGGACTCTTCCGGATCTCCTGATTTAGAATGTCTATGGGGGAGCCCTTAACTGTTCATTAAAAATATAGTAATAGATTTCTCAGTGATTTCCACACCTACCATTTGGGGAAGCACTGCTAGACAAGTTCCGTGTTAGGATGTGCTGACTCATGTCTATAATCTTGTCACTCAGGGAGTTCAGGCAGAGGGATTATCATAAATTCAAAGCCTGTCTGGACTATATGATGAGTTTCAGAACAGCCTTGGCTACCCTGCAGAAAGAAAGAAAGAGAGACAGACAGACAGACAGACAGAGGAATGAAGGAACGGAGGAATGAAAGAAGGAAAAAGAAAGATGCTTGAAACAGGCAGAATATCAGGAGGCAAGAATTAAATCCGTGTTCAGAATGTGAATGACAACCCTGATATTTCCATCTTGTAAATCACTGAAACTCAGCTAGACTGTTCTTTGCTGAAAATCACCAACTGCAACCAACTGCAGGGCCACTAATCAATCTGGGATGCAGAAATTTTAGGTAGATTGTCCTCTCCACCTCTCTCCCCCTTGTCTCCTTTCCTCTTTCTACTTTCTAATTATTACTTTCTACTTTCTTATGTTATCATTTGAATTTGAAATGCCCTTTGCTGACCCCTGCATTCAGGTTTGCTTGCCAGCTGCCAGGGCTTGTCAGGAATGGGTAAGAGATCATGTGGGCTCTGATGTCACCCATGTGTGGTTCCATTGATGGAGTGATGAGCTGGTGACATTAGCAGGAGGAAAAGGACCACAAGATGATGCCTATTGAAGAGTGTATCTCTCTCCTGACCTTTGCTGTCCCCATCCCTGCTTCCTGGCTACCACACCCCCACCATTACCTTATTCTGCTTCTCTGGATGTAGTGGGGATTTCTCACCTTTGGCCACACACTCTAAACTATAAGTCAAAACCAACAGTTCCATCCTCAAGCTGTTTCTCTGCTGTATGTTCACAATGTCAAAGAGCTAAATCATAAAAGTGGAAAGGGAGATGTGACCTAAAATCACGAAAACGACGTTAAAATCTTTTACAATGGGACAATGTAGGGGAGGTTGGACTGGCTGTGGGCAGTACATAGGATGCTTCATTATGGAAATGTATAACATACTCAAAAATTAAGAAAACTATAAGAATCTTTCAAAATCTTCGACTAGATGGATGTTTTATACAGGAATGCAAACCAGGATGTTTTCAATGCCTTCATGGAGAAGGTGCCAAGTTTAGTGAGATCTTCGTGTTTGGGAAATTTTGTTGGATGTGGAAGCAGGGTACAATAATCTTTTAATATGGATAGTAGCTTCACGTTAGAACTAAAGATCAGTATTCGTGAACTGTGCTACCACACGAATGGAATGTTTCATTTTTTATTTTTTTTTAATGTAGGAAGATAAAACTGTCAAATGTCACCTTGAATTGACTTAATTTTTAGGAGCTATGATGTAAGAAATGTGGTTTCAGCTTGGCCATCCCATTAATGAGCCGAAAGATGAGATAAGAGCGAGAGGTTGATTTAATGCAGGCCAATAAATGTGGGTAGTAAAGGGGGATGAGCATTTCCTCTTGGAGAATCATTGGTTTGGGTGTTGAGGAGAAGAGCATTCTTCTGTAACTGCACATATAATCCTATGCAGCTGGGTCAGGGCTCCGGCGTCTTTGTCAGTCAGTGAATTTTATAACCTCTAACAATAATTTGAAACTGTTTTTGCCACATGCCGCGTCCCCTGTGCTGAGATTCCGTTACATCAGAACATCATACTTATTATAGCTAGGGCTGCAATGTCTCCAGCATATGTTAGCTAAGATTCAGACGTTATTAAGAGACTTCTTAGTGACCAGCACCGTCCCAGGAGATCATATGAAATTTGTTGATCCGCTTAGCCTCCTCTTGGCAATTTCTGATTTTCATGCTTGATGACTGACAGTGCTGAAGAGCACCTTTCAAACAATTGCCTGGAATGGAGATTTGTCTCTTGATTTTTTTTTTCCTGATTATACTATAATTTTTGCTTGCGAGAGAGTCTGTATGGAACGTCCTGTATTTAAGCACGTTGTGTTTAAAGTGATTTGTATCATAATGGCATTATTACTGAGATTAAGTCTTCTACCCCTGGTTGAGGAGGAGAGTGGCAGCTTTCTCCAGTAAGCGACTTTCTCGACCTTTCATGCAGATTTTAGAAGAAAGGCAACTGCACATGTAAGGAATTGAGAGCAGTGCTCTACTCCTTTCAAGGACAGAGCTACCTACATTGCTTGGAATTCTTGTGTATAGAAGGTTTGTCTATTTTCCTCAGTTATTCATATCAGTGTAGAATCAGTGATTCTTATTTTATACCCTGGGTTCTTACTCAACATGACTCTTGATTTTGATGACTATGCTCTTTTAGCTTTGTCCCATGGGCATTTTCCCATTTTGGTTCCAGTAAACCTTTGACATATTCCTATTACTGTGAGTGGACCTTTATTTGGTTTCTTAAAAACATACTTTCTTGATTTTCCATCTTTATTTTCTGCCCTGATTCTGAAGTAAGCTAATGCTCTGAGGATACCTTATTGGATTTATTAGAGGATAGTACAAAAGTTCAGAGTACTGTATACAGTGTTGCTCTGGGGCATAGATTCTCAGTGACTGTATTAGCTGATAGAGAGGTGAATTATACACATGTATCATAATCCATACATGTATAATATAAGGGTGTATATATAATGTTGCATGGGATCATTTGTATCTATATTAGGATAAGCATAAATTCATATTTCTGTCTCCAACTCTAACCCATAGTGTTACTGCCTTTTCAGCTACTCACTATGCATTCGCATGATTGATAGCATCTGTCTTCTGAGATGCTAATTTATAGAATTTTCCAAATCAGCACCATTATCCCTTCTCACCCTCTTCACTGAAGACGCTTCATGTATTTGTAATATAAGTAGATTACAGCATTATACTTTTCACTCCATTTCTGGATCCCTACATGATATATTTTTTAATTACATCAAGATTTATTCCTTGTCATATGTGAAATACTGATCTGGGCATATTCATATTGTCATGTGTCTACCATTACTTTAATAAACTGTAAAAATTCTGTTCTTTACCTATTTAACTGTTTCTCTTGAAGGCTCTGAAAATAACTTTTACTACCCTAACTAATATTTTACATTACATAATGAAAAGGTGTCCCATAGAATATATACCTTCTACAATTGGATTTTTTCCTTCAGATCACTCCATATATATATATATATATATATATATTTACCACAGTATCTCCCATTAACCTTTGACTTTTGCTTTTAGTTGGAGAAGATTGTGAACAAAGTTCCTATAAACCTTTACTTAGAAGTTGTTTTTGTGTGGACTTGCGTTTTGATCTCATTTTATTAACTTCCAACCACGATTTCACGCAGCATTTGGCATCATGAGGACAAAAGTCCTAACTGTCCTCCAAAGTGACTCTATCATCTTGCATTCCCCAAAGTTAAGATTCAGAGCTCCAGTTGCTGATTTGGTGAATCCTCACCAGCAAGGGGTACTGGAGACTTAGGAATTTTTTTACCAGTGCAATAGAACTGTAATGATATAATACTGCCGTATCAATGTACAGTTTCCTGATCACATATGATAATAAGCAACTTTTCATATTTGTATTTATCACCTGCACATATTCATTGGTCGGGTGTCTATTTGGCTGTTTGCATAAACTTTAATTTTGCTGTTTGCTTTCTTGTTATTTTCGTGGATTTCTTCCTATATATGTATGTATGTATATATGTATGTTTGCCCAAGTCCTGTATTCTGTGTTCTGCATAGTGTTTCTTCCCATTTTGACTTGTCTGAACATCCTCTTCACAGTGTCATCTGCAAAGAAAAGCTGAAATCGACAGTTTTCTTCAATTTATTGTGTTTCTTATGTGGCTCTAAATGTCTCCTGAGTTGGGCTGTAGTGCAGTGACAGAGTATTTGCCAAGCACGACAATCAAAACTAATTTAAAAAATGAAATGAAATCACTCCTGAGCCCTAGGTCATAGGAATGTTTCTATTTTACAAGTCTTGAGTTTCATAAAAAAGTTTTATTGCTCTCCATTTTATATTTAAATTTATAGTCCATTTTTCATGAATTTTTGTGTAAGTTCTCTGCCTAAGTTTATCATTTTGCTTCAGGGAGGCCAGTTATTTCTCCATGACTTATTGGAAAGACTGCCCATGCTTACTTGCTTGACTTGCCCTTTTGTCAAAGATCAGTGGCTTATATTGCTTTGGGTATATTTATTGGTGCTCTAATTCGTTCTAATGTTGTAAATGTTTACTCATTTACCAATATGTAGCTGATATTGATTATGTGATTGAAGAATTGTGCTCTGCAGACTTTGTGAACTCTTTTTGCCTGTTGATTACTTGGAGCTTGAGGCACAGGCAACCTAATCATCTGTGACAAAGACAATTCTCCTGTCCAAGGTGAGGACATCTTTCCTTTCTTGTGTTCCAGCCCTGGTGCACCTCTTACATTAGGCTACAAACAGGCTTAGAGAGGACACTGTAGCTCATTCTTACACTGGGGACTGCCAGTTTCCCGCTGGTAAGTATGATGTCAAGAGCTGGTGTTTTGTAGATGGTCTTTATTAACTTGAGAAAGGTCACTCTCAGTTTGCTGGGGTTTAATGATAAGGCTGTGTGTTAAATTTTGTCATGAATTTTTCTGAATATAAGTTAAATATTTTAAAAAATATGCTCAGTTATATCAACTGATTTTTAAACAATAGTGTGTCTTTCGTACCCCAAGTAAATCCCATTTGGTCATGTATGTAATTCTCTTTTAATTGTAAGATTCATTTCTAACTTATTTTGAGAAATCTTGCACCTATTCTCCTGAGTGATGTTGGTGTATACTTTGTCTCTTTAAGTGCCTCTATTTGGTTCCAGTGTGCAAATAAAACTGAACTCACAGAACAGATTGCAATGTGTAAAGTCAGCTTCTACTTCCTAAAATAGATTGTGGAGAAGTATATTATTTTATAACTGTTTTGTGCTGGCTAGCTTTTATGTCAACTTGACACATGTTAAGATCATCTGGGGAGAAGGAGCCCTAATGGAGGAAATGCCTCCATAAGTTTGGCTCTCAGGAAAAGTCTGTAGGGCATTTTCTTGTTTGGTAGCTGATGTGAGTGAGCCCATCTCATGGGGAATGGTGACACCCCTTCTAGGCAAGTGGTCCTGGGTGATATAAAAAAGTGATTAGTAAGCAATCAAGTAAGTGGCATCTGGATCGTTTCTGGCTCTAGGGTCCTACCTCAAGTTCCTGCCCTCGCCTCCATGGATGATGGGTCACAAGCTGTAATTTGAAATATGCTCTTTCCTTCCCAAGTCAGGCTTTTGGTCATGCCATCTTACTCTAGCAATAGGAACCCTGTGACACTGTTTAAAACAACAATTCACCAGTAAAATATTCTGAGCCAAGTACTTTATTATAAAAACATTTATTTTATTATTTGTGTGTGTGTGTATACAGGTGCCTATAGAGACTGAGGTGTTGGATTCTTCTGAAATTGGAGTTATAGATAGTTGTAAGCTGACACACATAGGTACTAAGAACCAAACATGGGTCCCAGCATGATCAGTATGGACTCAGAACTTGTGAGCCTTCTCTCAAGCTCCAGTGACACTTTAAAAAAAGAAAACCAGAAGTAATTTATTACCAACTCAATTTCTTAATATATATGAAGTTATTCATATTATCTGCATCTCATTATTTAAGTTCTGGTAGTCTGTTTTCTTTTCTTTTTTCTTTTTTTTTTTTTTTTTTTTTTTTTTTTTTTTTTTTTTTTTTTTTTTTATTGGTTGGTCCCTTCCATCCGAGCTATGAATCTTGCAGGCAGAGTTGCTTGTGTTTTTCTTTTATTGGGTTTTTGATATCCAGGGCATCTGTAATGATGATCACTGGTTGAAACATTGATAGTGTGCCTTTTCTTTCTTCTGGGTAGCAATAGTGTTAGCTCTGAGAGTTCAAAATATGTTTGTTTTATCCAAAAATTATCTTTTCCTACATTGTTGAAAATTTTTTTATCTTTAAAATAAAATTGCTTGGATAATATTTTTATTCAAATTCTTACTAGAGCAAATTTTGCTCCTGGGTAAGAAGCATATGGTAAGAGAAAAAAGAATTACAACTTAGATTTTTTGAGTATTGGTTTAAAGTTTAAAGCATGAGCCTGAACAAAGGCCAGCCAGGTAGAGACATGTCCAGCCACCAGCAGGGAAGGAACTAGCTTTACCGCATTCTTTTCCTGCCCATTAGAGATGCAGTTGTCAGGAAACCGACTCCAGGCCAAAACTGTTTATGGTCTTGGCGCCTAAAGTAAACCAATCATTTCAAAAGTCAGTTTTCCTTACCCAATCATGTAACGCCCAGGCATGTAACCGGCCACTTGCAATGTTTTCCCTTTAAAAGCCTTGTTCCCCTGGACCACGGAGCCACTGCACTCTCCCTCCTCAACCAGGGAGGTTGCTGCGACCAGGGCTCGAGCTTGTAATGAAAAGATCTTCATGTGTTTTGCACATGAAGTCTATTCCTGGTAATCTTTGGGGGGGGGGTCTCACAAACTGGGCATAACAGTGACAGGCAAAGATTCTGAATTCATCTTTTCAGCATCCATCCACAAGTTAAACCCCTTCTAACTCAAGATGGTAAGGATGTGTCTTAGACAGTATCTCACTTAATATCTTACTTCTAGACACAGAAATCCACAGTGTGGAGAGCATTTTTCCACCAGGAATTAAGCATTTTACCGCTGTCTTTTAAAAGAAGCCCCAATTACTGAGATGTGGAGTTGTCACGATCCAACACACTCTTTTCGCTGTCATTCCACGTCATTGTACTTATCTCCTCTACAGGCTGTCATGCCAGTATACGGAGAACATTTAAGCATCTTTCAGCAGAAAGCACCCCGTGATGCTGTCTGATTATCCTCAGATTGCTTGCAATGCCTGTAAGAGGTCCTCTTACTAGGGCAGGGCTGTTAATCAGCTCCCATACATAGACCAATATATTAAAACTTGATAGTCCAAATTAAAGTCAAATGAATAATTAGATGTGGTATAAACTCTTTTAAGCTTTATAGAACACAGGGAATGTTAATGTGTAATCATCACTTCACCACATGTGGTTAATATACGGCAGTGCCACTAAACTAATGCAAATATTTTTCATGAGCAGTATGTAGAAGTATAGGTCTATAATCCTAATACTCTGGATGCTGAGGCAGGAGGATTATGAGATCTAAGACAATCTGGTCTAAAAAGTGAGTTCCAGGACAGCCAAGATTACATAGCAAGATGCTGCCTCAAAAATGAATAAATAAGTAAATAAATAAATAGAAATAGAATTCAGACAATAAGTTATTAATCAAGTCTGTAATTAGAGAGATTGTGTCATCATTCTGATACCATTAACTCTGTAGTCTTGGGCAAATTATTCAGTTCTTTCTAAAACTATCAGACGCTCTGTTATATACAGACTGAGAATGACTATAATGACTTGAATTAGATGGCAGACACAAAGCATTTAAAAAAGTGTCCTGTACAAGTGCCTAATGAATATTAACGATAATAACGATATTGATGTTATGGTGTTTGGCTAAGCATATTCAGAGGAGAGTAGCAAGTGCCCTTTCCTACCTTGCTTCAACGCTGACTTTTAAAAATAATGTCTTTATTGAGAACCATTTTCTATACCAGAAACTTCACCCACTCTGTACAGTTTAATAATATCTGAAGTTATGTGTCAGCTCTAATTTAGAATATGTTCCCATTCCTCAAAGTAACCCCATATCCACTAGAAGCCACTTATCCTGTTCCCCTAACCCTCCCAGGGAACCATCAGTCTGTTCTCTGTCTCCCTAGACTTGCCCTTTGGATTAAGGGAGTCTTTAGAGAACATAGCCTTTTACATCATCCCTTTAAGGTCACCCCTGATCATCTATCAGGACTTCAGTTTATCTCCAAAAGTTCTTTTCGGGTGTGGACACATGATATTTTACTCATCCATCCATCCATCCATCCATCCATCAGATAATGGGTATTTGAGTCGGTCTCAGTCAGGGGTTGCAATAAACCCTGCTCTAAGTTTTTATAACCAAGCTCTTCTGCAAACACTTGAGAAGGAATCATGTTTAAGGTGAAAAGGGGAATGAAGACAGACAGACACTGCTAAACAATTTTCTGTATTCATTTCCTAGGTAAAGCATATTTCCCAAAGAAATCAGAGAAAGGTGATCCAGCAGGCTTTAGCACATTAGTAGTAGATCCTACAGATCATATAATTTTAAATACTTTGATAGGCGCTGGAGGTTTTAATACTACTGTCGCTTTGTATCTATGAGCTGGGTTAGCAATGGTCATGCTCCTTTAGGTGAAAAATCGCATACCTGTCTAAGCCAAGGAAATGAGTCCGCTTTAGGGAGTGTGGAATTCAATTGACTAGTACATTTCAGACCAAATGTGCTCCCAGCTCTTTATTTTCCAGCACTTGTTTACTGTACAATTTGCAATCAGTGTCTCCTCCTTAGCAACACGATTTGGTTAGGAGGTCTCTGGGGCTCTTGGCTATTTTGTTTACTCTAACCGATTTCCTCCAGTGCTTGGTTCTGAGGAGCTAAGATGGCGATGGCTCAAAGAATCCCAGGTCCCACTTGCTGTCACTCAACTGTAGGGTACCTATGCATTCTGAGTTCAGTTCCAATCGCAAGTGGAGTTATGCCTTTCTGCTTCTCGCTCTGTCATCGTGAAACTCTTTCCTTCCGAATTGCTGTTTTATTAGCAAACTTGCTGTACGTTAGCAATCACATTCGTGTAAGGTATTTTTAACTCTCATAATGCTTTTCTGTGTGTCATAGACACGTGTGTGCAGGTACGTGTGTACAAGGGCCTGCGTATGCACTGTCTTCTATCATTCTTTAATCTTATTTTTTTTTTAAATGGGTTTCTCTCTATAGTTGGAGCTCACAGCAATCATCCCGTTTCTGCCTCCCTCCTCAGGTGCTGCGGGTACAGATGTGGTCATGTCATCGTGCTCAGCTTTTGCATATGTGCTGGGAGTTCAAACTTAGGTCCTCATGTTTAAACAGCAAACACATTACCAACTGAGCCATCTCCTCAGCGCCAGCTCTTCAGAACTCCTACTGACAAATCAGTAGCTCTCCGTCCCACAGCATAGTGCTGTCGCTGCACCAGTTCCAAAGAGACTCTTTGGGACAAGGATTTTCAAGAAGACTCTTCGCATAAGACTGTCAGCATACCTGCTATCCTAGAGATTGCGGAATTGCAGAGTGTCACCTTAAAAAGGGTGCTTCAAGTATTTGCACTGAAGTTTGCTTGCACACGGGGGAAAGGGAGGAGAGTGTTCTAGTTTGGAGGCTGTATTTTTCTGTGTTCTCTCATCTGTCTCAGTTTGTCCCTGTCTCTCTCTGTCTGTCTCTGTCTCAGTCTCTCTCTGTCTCTTCCCCTCTGTGTGTGTGTCTGTGTATGTGTGTGTGACTATAGGAAAATCTGATCCTGAATTCTTGACAGTCAGATTTTAGTTGTACTGTGCAGCTTAATTTCTTTTGTCTTCTAGAAAAAAAAAATGGCTACAATTTCAAAAGCCACATCTTCCTGTCCACTCAGCACTCTGTCTCCCCAGTGAGAGGACATATCCTCTCTCTTTCCAAGGCCCTTTGGAAGAGGCCACAAGTAACTATCAGGAGTCCTTTGTCCCAGAAACCCTGCCTGTTCTTCAGAACTAAGCAAAATTGTCTGTGAATTTTGCGCAGAACTGCACAGAACACTTTAACTGATGTTATCTTCCCACAACTAGATGGCTTTGGCTCTTGGAACATAAGTGCACATTTAAAGGGTTAACGTTACTCTCACTAGCTTTTTGTTTGCTCTGCTTTGCTCTTTACTTCATTGCCTCCACTTCGAAAGCTGAGTTTGGAAGTGTTATTGCTTACTGGGATCTTTGCTCCTTGACTGCACCATTTTAATCATCTGGTAAATGGCATTAGTTACCAGACAGAAGAGCTATAGCATGTTAATGAGGCCAAAGCAATGACTCATTCGGTGTCTGGGAGAGCTGATTTTACTCTTATGGGACCGGGAGCAGAAACCTGTTTAATAACGACATCAGTCTTGTTGCCATGGCTACAAAAAGCATGTTTGCATGAGTAGTCAGAGCTAGGTGGCACTTCCGCTTTCCTCTGGGGAAGAGCCACCACTGCCTGCAATGCCATGCTGATCCCAAGTGGTTTCAGGAGCAATTTTTACCTTAATTAGACAGTTCTTAATTATGAGTCACAGCATTAGGTCAGTCATGTCTGGGAAGCTGTTGTTACAGCCTACACACATTTAGCTTGCTTCAGAAAGTTTATAATGATAGATATTATCATTTTTTTTAAAATAACATTAATAAAACCCTCTGCTTCTGTGACATTCTTAATCCAAGGAAACTAAAGGTAAAAACAGTGTATTAAAGTTTTGTTATTATTTTAATGAGTTAGTAGTTTTTATTACATTTATTTACTGGTGAGGACAGAACACATATCTCAATTACTGTTCTATTGCTGTCAAGAAACACCACAACCATGGCAACTTATATAACTTATATAAGAAATCATGTAATTGGGGCTTGCTTACAGTTTCAGAGGGTAAATTCATGACCATCATGGCAGGGAGGATGATGGCAGGCAGATGGGCATGGTGCTGGAGGAGAAGCTGAGGGTTCACATCTGTATGGAGAGAGTGTACCTCTCTATCTTGTTCCTGATTTTAGTGGAAAAGCTATGAGTGAGTCTCTATTTAGGATGATGCCATTGGTGGACTTGCTGTAAATGCTCCTTCTTCTGTTGAGTCATATGCCTTGTATTTCTAGTCTCTCCAGGACTTTCATTGTGAAGGGATTCCAGATTTTGTCAAAGGCCTTTTCTCCATTTAATAAGATCATCACATTTTTTTTTTCGTCTTTCAGTCTGTTTATCTGGAGGATTACATTAATTGCTTTACGTGTGTTGAACCACTCCTGCATCTCTTGGTTGAAGCCAATTTGATCATGTTAGACAATCTTCATAATTTGGTTAAGTATTTTATTGAGAATTTTGCATCTATGTTCATAAGGAATATTTTCTATAATTTTCTTTTTTTAATTTGGGTCTTTTTGTGGCTTATTGTTAGGGTAATAGTAGCCTTGTAAAACTAACTGGGAAATGTTCCTTCAGTTTCTGTGTTGTGGAATAATTTGAGGAGTATTTGCCTTAGTTCTTCTTTGTAGGTATGGTAAAATTCTGCATTGAATCCATCTGGCTCTGGGCTTTTTGGTTAGAAGATCTTTCATTACTGCTTTTATTTCACTAGGGATTAGAATCATGCTTAAATTGCTTATTTCTCCTTGATTTAACTATGGTAAATCATATATATCAAGAAATTCATTCATCTTTTAGGTTTTCCAATTTGGTGAAACACTGATGTTTAAAGTGCATGCTTATGATTTTCTAGATTTCTTAAGTGTCTGTTGTACTGTATATATTTTAATCTCTAATTTTATTAATTTTGGCTTTCTTCCTCAGTCTTTTGATTAATTTGGCTAAAGGTTTGCCAATCTTGTTAATTTTCTCAAAGAACTCTTTGTTTTATTGATTCTCTGTATTTTTTGTTTGTTTCTATTCAATCAATTTCAGCCCTGAGTTTATTTTTTTCCCATCTACTCTTTTTGTGTATTTTTTTCTAGAACAGTCTAGTGTGTTGTTTAATTACCTATATGAGGTCTCCCCAGTTTTTTATTTTGTTTGCTTGTTTGTTTTTTGATGTAGGCACTTAGTGCTATGAACTAGGATTAAAGACATGAGCCACTGCGCCTGGTCACAGCAGCTCTTATAAAGGAAAACATTTAACTGGGGATGGCTTACAGTTCAGAGGTTTAGTCCATTGTCATCACGGCATGAAGCATGGTGGAATGCAGGCAGACAGGACTCTAGAGAAGGAGTTCTACATCTGGATCCTGAGGCAATAAGAAGAGAGACTGTGAGCCATAGGCTGGTTTTGATCTTCTGGGCTCTCAAAGCCCATCCCTTAATGATGGACTTCCTGCAGCAAAGCCGCACCTACTCCAATAAGGCCACACCTCCTAATAGTGCCAATCCCTAAGGGACCAACTATTAAAACATATGAGTCTATGGGTCCCATTCCTATTAAAACCACCATACTTTGTGTAGTTAATTTTGGAGAAATGTCCATGAGCTGCTGAGAAAACAGTATTTCCTTTAGTGCTTGTGTGGAACATTCTTCAGACATCTATTCAGTCCATTTAACTTATGATGTTATTTAATGCCAGCATTTCTCTATTTAGTGTTTGTCTGGGTAGCTTGTCTCTTGGTGAGAGTAGGCTATTGAAGTCACTAACACTGTATGAAGGTCAATTTGTAGTTTTCACTGTAGTAGTGTTTTCCTTTTTTCTTTTTAACTTGGGTTCCCTTATGTTTGGTACATAAAATTTCAGAATTATAAATCTACTGTTGGTGAATTTTTTTCTCTTTAGCGAGTATATGTTATCCTTCCCTATCTATTCTGATTAGTGTTTTTGTCTTTAATGAGCATATATTATCCTTCCCTATCATTTCTGATTAGTTGTTTTTGAAGTTTATTTTGTCAGATATTAAAAATCTATTTCCTTGAGATGTCAGTTTCTTTCCTTTCACCCTAATGTGATATCTGTCCTTGGTGGTGAGGTGTATTTATTCTGTTTTTCAGTCCAATCTGTTAGTTTATGCCTTTTCACTGGAGAATTGACACTTTAAATATTGAGAGTTATTAATGAGTGGTGTTTATTAATTTCCATTATTTTGTTGTTGTATGGTTTTTCTCCCTTCTTTTAATTAACTGTTTTGGGATTATTTATCTTATGTATTCCCTTGGGTATAGTAACCTTCTCTTCAGACTGATGTTTTCCTTGTAGTACCTTCTGCAGAACTGGCTTGGTGGACAGAAATAGCTTAAATTTGGATTTATCATAGAACGTTTTTCTTTTTCTGTTGTTTGTGATAGATAGTTTTGCTGGGTATAGTAGTTTGGGCTGGCACCTGTGGTCTCTCATGGCTTCTATAAAAATTTCCAGGCCCTTCTGACCTTCAGAGTCCTCATTGTAATGGAGGTGTTATTTTAATGGGCTTGCCTTTCTATGTGACTTGATCTTTGTCTCTTGTAGTTTTAATATCGTTTTTGTTGTTTTATACATTTAGTGTTTTGATTATTATGTGTCATGAGAAGTTTTTGTTTTGTTTTGTTTGCTTTGTTTTGGGTGGGTCCTATCTATTTGGTATGTTTCTTTTACCTTCATTGCCATCTCTTTCTTTAGAGTGAGGAGATTTTTAATTATTTTGTTAAAAATATTTTCTATACCTTTGATTTCCTTCCTCTATACTTACTATTCATAGGTTAGGCCTTTTCATAGTGTCCCAGATTTCCTGAATGTTTTGTGTCTGAAATTTTGTTAGATTTAACATTTATTTGGGCTGAGTTATTTGTTTTGTCTACTTTTTGTTCAAGATTTGAAATTCTCTATTTCATTATTTAATCTGTAAGTGAGGCTTACTTATTTTGATATACTTAGTTTTCATTTTTAGTTTTATTTCATTTGGATTTTCTTTAGTAATTCTATTTCTGTGGTAAATTATACTTTCATGTATTGAATTTTTTTATTATGCATTCAAGTCTTTGTGGTTTTATGGTCTTCATTAAGGCATTTATTCATATCCTCTTCAATGTCCTTGTACATATTCCTAGTTGCTCTTTTGAAGTTCTTGTCTTGTACTTCAGCTAAATTGCTTTTCTTGATTCTGACTTGAGGAAGCATATTGTCTTGTTTGCTTTTACAATGGAATCTGGATACTTGGAGTATCTGAAGTGTTTCTTGGTATAGATATCTTGTTTCATCTTTGTTGAATGAGTGTTCCATTCTTTGGTTACTGTTGCCCACTCTTAGTCCTAGCCAAGTATGTTGGCCTTGAGGTCCCTGAGTGCCAGCCAATTATGGTGAATGTGGTGTCCCTGATCGAAACTGGTTCTGCATTCCAGGCAACTGTGATGGCTATGGGTTCCTGGTAAAGAACTGCTCTGCATATCAGTGAGAATCACAAAGAAATGGAGATGGGTTAGAAGGAAAGGCTGAATAGAGCCTCCAGAAAAAACTAGGGGGATTCTGAGTCTATATGAAAAGACTGAATCCTTAGGGAATGGAAGAGGACTGGACTATGCATCCTTTATTAGCCCTGTTTGTTTCTTTTTCATATCAAAATAGTGTGACTCTGTAATGATTTTATATGGCATCTTCAATTAATACATCAATTGTTAGTCTATATGACCAGATTGCATGTACGTTCTATTTTTCATGATATTTGCCATCACAAGTATTATAAATTTCTGCCAATTCTTAGTGAGTTAGGCCAATAAAT
>NW_026596095.1:14486985-14513961 GCF_907164565.1 Psammomys obesus | reverse complement strand
AAGTATTATAAATTTCTGCCAATTCTTAGTGAGTTAGGCCAATAAATGTGGAATAACCAGTGTGGGTCACTGTGGTCTGTGAACATTCACGGTGGATGTCTGTAAATCAGGGTTTCATCCATCTGTGGTTTTGCCTCCCCTTAGAGTTACAAAATCTCCTGCTTCTCATGCCAAATTGAGAAAGCAAAAACAGAGAAATCACATCTGTTTTACATATTCAAGGTTTAATAGTAACCCACATTCCTTCTGCTCATATTGCTGGGAACTGTTCACAAGGCCCTGCTGCTCATGCTGGGAGTTGGGAAATGTGGTCTCTTTTTGGGCAGCTAGTTCCCAGTAATGAGTCTGTACAACAGAAGGGAAGCATATGCAATTTGCTGTTATTATTATTATTATTATTATTTTGCAAAATCCATCTATGTGGGCAGCCAATACAATGTACAAAGTACATAGAACATATTTGCTTCTCTGCCCCAGCTTCTTATACTCTTCTGTCATGCCCTGTGGGTGATAAGCACAGTTCTATCAGACATGTCAACAGAGGGTTATAAAGCACCCCAATGCCCACAGGCTCCAAGAGCCACAAGGGATAGCTGAATGGTGAGAGCTGAGACCATATGTGTCAATACAAGTTAGAGCAATACTGTTAACAACCACCATCGGTTGTTTGTGAAAAACCACTGGCCAGGAAATACTTATAAGACTTTATTTACAACGTTGTAAGAATTCAAGAAAGAATTTCATGGTTCACCTCGGGAAACTTCCACAGGTTACTGTTTTCATTCTATGGTAATATGTTCACCTGGAAAAGTAGCTCACTTATCAATGGTGGCTGACCCACAAAGGCTTTGCTAGGACATTGTTCCTACTTTCATAGAATAATGCTAAATTGTTCTGTAATTCATTACCCATTATTATATTGAATATTTTTGCTCTGCTCAAGTAATTCTCTGCCTTGAAGGGCTTGATTTGAGACACTGAAACCTGGGCAATAGTCTCCTCTTGTTTTGTGAGATACGCTAGTTTACATTAAGGTCATTTTCTCTTTCATTATCGTGTGTTCTCCAACCTTTTCCTTTGAAATTTTAATTAAATTGCCCTTGATTAAAAGAGAAAGTAGCTTTATGATTTGAATTCCACCATTATTCTCTTGACCTTGGCTTCATACTTCATACTTCATACTTCAGTCTTTTCTTTGCCCAGTGGCCATATCTGGAATGGCCTTGAGGACTGTCCCTCAGTTCCGCTGTGAAGATTATGGAAATATATAAGAAATATGTTTTTATATATTTTTCCAGTTTTACCAAAATAAGTAAACTCTTACAGAAAAGTACTTTTCTAGTCCCATTCTACACTTTTCTGCTTGCTACTCAACTAATTTTTATGATTTCACAAAAATGCAGATTTACCAATTACCGGTGTATCATTGGTAACGTTTTTTTCTTCCCTAATTGAAGTGCTATATGAAATTTTTTCTGTGATTTGAGTTTTGTGATTGTGTCATTTTTTCCCACTATTTCATCACCATCATCTACACCTCATATTTGACCCAAATTCTTACTCACACTTTCAAAAAGCTTTTTAAGCTTCAGCAGGAAGATATCAGATGAAACTTTAGACACTGTGCCATAAAATTTGTGATGAGAAAAATATTCTCAGTGAGTAATGGTTCATACCTTAAACTAAAGAGGATTCTCCTAGGGTATTAAATACACATTTCATCTTTGTTTTATCCTTTCCAGTAACATTTTTTTTCTATTCAAGGTGGATGATCTGAATTCTAAAATAGTAATCATAGAATTATGGTTTTAAAAACTTTAAAAATTTTTCATGTGTATGGCTGTTTTGCCTTCATGTATCACCTACAAGCTGATGCTGCAGAGGCCAGAAGGTATTGGATCCCTGAAACAGGAGTTACAGATGGTTGTAAGCCTCCATGTGGCTACAGGGAATCAAACCCAGATCATTTTGAAGATCATCTGGTGCTCTTCACCAGTTAGCTATCTCTCCAGCCCATGTTTTCAACACTTTTGTTTGTTTGTTTGTTTGTAGATAGGATCTTACTATGTAGCGGCCTCCCTTGTTATGTGCACCAGGCTTGCCTGGTAGAGATCTGCCTTCCTTTTCCCCCCTTGAGTGCTAGGATTCAAGCCATGGGCCACTGTAACTGATTGGTTTTAGATTATATTCAAGTATCACAAAATGTACCAATGTAAACATTATGCAATGAACAATTTATCAGTATTTATTCAGTATTTATTTCTAGCAACACCTTCATCTCCAAAATGCCTGTCATATGTGCATAATATTTTCAAAGCTTTTGAGTACATTGTGTCTTTCCCACTATTATTATCCTCTGGATGTCACTATCTACTTTCTCTCACTATGGATTTGTCTATTCTAGATATATCAAATAAAAAACTCATAGTGAATATGGCTATTTGCCTGGCTTATGTTTCTTAGTGTAATGTTTTTGAGGTTCGTCCATAATTTAACACTTCCCTGGCAAGGTTTTTGTCAACTGGACACAAGTAAACGTTATCTAGGAAGAGAAAGGTCAACTGAAAAAATAAAATGTCTCCATCAGATTACCCGTTGACAAGTCTGTAGGGCATTTTCTTAATTAGTGACTGGTGTGGGAGAGCACAGCCCACTATGGATGGTGTCACTCCCAGGCACATGTTCTGAGGTTTATAAAGAACAGGCTGTGTAAGCCACGAGGAAAGCCAGTAAGCAACTTTCCTTCATGACCTCTGCTTCATTTCCTGCCCCCAGGTTCTTGCCCTGAGTTCCTTTCCTGACTTTCCCTCATTATGGACTCTAAGCTGCTTTTGGTCATGATGTTTTAGTCATGAAACTCTAACTAAGACAAGTACACATTTATTCTTTTTAAAAGTTGTATTAATTTATTTTTAATTAAAATATTGTATCACCGCCCCGTCCCTTTCTTCCTTCTACCGCTTCCCATTTCCTCATTTTCCTTTGATCATCTTTGTTACAGATTGTTGTTTAATAAAGCTTTTTCTGGAAGACACTACATACACACATTCTTACCCCAGACCAAGGCCACACCACAGGTACCAAAGTACAGATATTACCATAGTCCAACTTGATAAAACAATGAGCTTTATTGAGGTTACTTAGAGGAATATGAGTGAGTGTTGCATCATCAACACCCACCCCAGCATGGTGACAGCTCACAAAATCTAGGACCCTGGACATGCTGCACAGCCGAAGGCAACATAACAGGTTAAAGAGTGTTTTTTCCAAGTGACTCCTTTGGTTTAAACCTCTTCTAGGCATCTATGCTGGCTTCTTCTTCTTCTTCTTCTTCTTCTTCTTCTTCTTCTTCTTCTTCTTCTTCTTCTTCTTCTTCTTCTTCTTCTTCTTCTTCTTCTTCCTCTTCTTCTTCTTCCTCCTCCTCCTCCTTCTCTTCCTCCTCTTTCTTCTTTTCTTCTTCTTCTTCTTCTTCTTCTTCTTCTTCTTCTTCTTCTTCTTCTTCTTCTTCTTCTTCTTCTTCTTCTTCTTCTTCTTCTTCTTCTTTCCTCATCCTCCTCTTCCTCTTTCTCCTTCTTGGTAGTAGGTCTGGTCTCAGAGTCTTCTTTGAAGCTTGTCTTGTTTAAGAGTGACTCAAAGCAGTTTTGTTTACTTTTCAGAGTGAGGTGCCTAGTGAATCTGGTCAGTTTCAGGAACTTCCTAAAGCTAATTTGAGTTTTTACCTTCTGCTTTAAAAAGCCTCCCTGCAGAATGGAATGTTGTTTTTTTTTAATTCTTTATTAATTATACTTTATTCACCTTGTATCCCCCCTGTGGTTCCCTCCCACCTCCCTTCCCAATCCCTCCCTTCCTCCACCCTCTGCATGCATGCCCCTCCCCAAGTCCACTGATAGGCGAGGTCTTCTTTTCCTTCTTTCTGATCCTAGTCCTTGGTTGGAGTATCATTCTCAGGAAAGACCCTTGTGTGCAGATTTTCTGGTTCTGTTGCTCTCCTTGTGGAGTTCCTGTCCTCTCCAGATCTTACTGTTTCCCACTTCTTTCCTAAGATTCCCTGCACTCTGCCCAAAGGTGTTTAATCTTGGTGGAAACTGGTGTACACCACTCATGCACACACACACACACACACACACACACACAAACATATACCCTACACAAATTAATGAATATAACCTGTTCAATTTGTTTTTCTTGTGTACATGCTTTCAATGTTGATCACTTTGTGTTGGATAACCAGTTAGAAAACTCATCTCTGGGAGAAGCTAATTCTCCCTTTCTCAGTAATCAGTTAATTTGTAGTTCTTTTGCCTAGGGATGGGGCCCTATGATAGTTTCCTCTTCCATATTAGCATGTTTATTGATACTGTCTTTTTTTTAAGTAGACATATTGTTGAAATATCACAGGTGTAGCTTCCCTATCATTTCTAGGAGACACAATCTCACATCAGACTTCTTGGTTTTTCTGGCTCCTAAAATTTGTGGTAGTTTGAATGAGAAGGTCCCCCATAGGATTATATATTTGAATGCTTGGTCTCTTATGGATGAAACTATTTGGGCAGGGTTAGGAGATGTGCCTTGTTGGAGGAACTGGGTCACTGGGAATGGATTTTGAGGTTTCAAAAGTCCACACCATTCCAAAATTAACTCCAGTCCTCCCTTCTGCTGGTGAATCAGATGTGACCTCTCAGATAATGTTCCAGTGCCATGCTTGCCTGCTTGCCTATGGCATGGTCCCTCTCATAATGGTTATGGATTTACCCTCTGAAGCTAATCCCCAAATAAACTTTTTCTTCTGAGTCATCTTGTTCATGGTATCTCTTTAAAGGCATAGAAAATCAGCTAAATACAATCTTTCTTATGGTTGAATAATATTCCTTTATTTGATTATAGCACTCTTTGTTCAACTTTTCATGATCTTTCACTTGGGGGTAAATATTTGGGTATAGAATATTTGGGTATGTGATAGTTATAAAACCCCATCTTAAGATCTTGAGGACTAGTAAGACTGCCTTCCTTAGTGGCTGGACCACTTTGCATCCCTAACAGTGATGCATGAGGATCTTTCATTTCTATGGATCCCTGACAATGCCTGTGATTCTCTGATATCTTGTCAGTTTGACATGTATTTCCCTAAAGATAACTTCCCATGTGCTCACTGGCCATTTGGATATTTTCTTTGAAGCAATACTCATTCAAATTCTTTGTCACATTTAAAACTGGGTTGTTTGACTAAGGTGTCAGAGTATATGTGTGCATGTACAAACACATTCTGTCCCAGACCTTCATAAAATTCATGACTGGAAACATTCCCTTCCACATTGGGCTTTGCTTTTTTTTTTACTTTCTTCATGTGTATCTTTGACAAACAGGTTTCAAATAATTTTCATAAAGTCTAATTTTTCCGTTTTCATTGCTTATACTTTTGTGTTATCTGTAAGCAGCATTGATTCTTAATTTCCTCCAATACTTTCACTCAAATAAATATTTCAGTTTCTTTTGACTCACTCAGACTGAGTTAAGATATGTAAGTCAGCCTAACCTAAAACATAGAAAATTAAAGAATTCCATAAATCCCATAAAGAATTAGGTAAACTTTTGTTCCCCAAAGTAAAAGAAGAAGGCAACACAGTTTTATTACTTTCAACCCTTATAGCAGGGGCACCTATAGTAGAAAGAAGTAGAGGAAAGGAAATGGCACCCCCCAGCCACGGGACCAGAAGAAACCATATCTCAGAATAGCATTTCTGCTCAGGCAATGAAGGTATAACTTGTCTCCTGGTTTACGTGAGCCCTGGAACATTTATTTTCTTTTTTTTTATTAGAAGTTTTTTATGATTTATTTATTTATTTTATGTAAGTGAGTGCTCTGTTTTCATGCACACCCGAAGAGGGAATTGGATTCCAATTAAAGATGGTTGTGAGCCACCATGTGATTGCTGGGAATTGAACTCTGGAAAAGCAACCAGTTCTCTTAACAGCTGAGCCATCTCTCCAGCCTGGAACATTTATTTTCCTTTCATCTGTTTTGATGTTTTTGCCCAGACTCCCTCCTCAGCTGTCAGCTCTGAGCTGAAGACATAAAGAAGTCCCTCTTGAAGCTCCCCATTAATTACTCTTGAGCAGTTATTTTCTCTCTAGTGCACTGGGTTTCAACCGTCCTCATACTGGGACCCTTTAATGTACTTCCTCCTGTTGTGGTGACCCCTGATCATAAAGTTATCCTATTGCTACTTCCAAACTGTAGTTTTGTTACTGCTATGAATCTTAATCATAATGTAAGTGTCTGGTATGCAAGATATATGATATGCGACTTGATAAAAGGGTCGGGAGCCACTGCTTTAGCACATCCTGTCTTTCTGCTTCCACCTGTTCCATTCAGGGATGGTAAAGAAGATGGTCCACACATGGACTTTGTCCCTCAACTCATGTGAGAGGGTGGAGGAGCTCTCTGTCACTTTACAGGGTTCTCCAGGCTCTGCTTTGCCTCTCAGAGGGAGCACTGCAAAGATGTTTGAGATACATCTCTGACACCCACATCTTCACATATTTTATCTGCTTTTTAAGTTCTTCTGGGCAAGAAGTTCAGCCCAGTGTCTGCTTCTCCACTTTGGGAAACTTCAAATGAATTCTGCATGCTTGGTTTCTTTGTCTGCTTTCTCCCATTTTCTGAATGTCAAGTTCATGCAGTCAATTACTGTGTTTTCCTCCCTGTTTCTTTCCAAATCTATTTTAATCTCACTCACCGTTGGTGGCCTGTACTTTCTTCTCCTCTTACATTTAATTATCTATTTAATATCAAATCACTATTTATAGTCTCTCCTCCCAACTGTGGGGGAGGAAGGTGGATTCCTTATAGTCTTTTGGTTGTTAAGCTTTCAGCAACAGTATTATCCTTCTGCTTATGTGCACCACACCTCTCCTTTACAACATCTCTGTCAGAAGCTCTCAAAATATGACCTACAAGCATTCAGAGGAGCCCTGAAATGTAACCAAGGGATGCATGAAGCAAAATTCACTTTCATGACAATACTTCCACTGGTCAGCACCTCATCACTATTAAAAATCTGAGAAAAATTATATAGAAAATCATATACAGAAATGTTGTAATATGACTCAGAGTTTTTGGGTTCAAGTCCTCCAACTCTGGGTCTGTGGCATAGTGGGAGTTGGTTCTAAGGTAAAACCCTTCACTTTTGGAAGCAACAAGGAAATAGAAACTGGGGTGCCACCGTTCCCTTCTAGGGGCCCATCCACAATGTCCTAAAGAACTCCCATAATACCTCCTCCAAATGTTGGGCTTCTCCCAATAGCAACACCCTGGAGACCAAGCCTTCACACAGAGGCTTGGGGTAGGGGACAGCAAAAGCAAAGGGACAGTGGGGATCTTTGGCATTTTCCTGTTTCCCCCTTTATGCTGTCTGAATGCACAAGGGAGTCTTCCCTTTCTGAAAACAAGCTCATAGACAGACCTTCTGGTGAGCTTCAAATTTCTAGGTTGGTTATTTGTTTGTTTTGCTTTGTTTTATGGGAGAGGGTTTCACCATGTAGCCATGGCTGGTATAGAACTAGCAGTGTAGACCATGCTAGTACCATAGAGACAGGCCTGCCTCTGTATCCCGAGTGCTGGGATTCAAGGTCTGAGCCACCACTCGCTGCCCTCCTGGTTGATTCTTAACCCACTTGGCAATGAAGATTAATCATTACCAAATAGAATCCCCTCAGTGTGTTTCTTCTGCTTGTGGATACGTCGAGCACATGGCTTAAAATAGCTATAAATGGCCCAGCCATGGAAGACACACTGGACAACAAGTTTGAGGACACATTGGAAACTAACATTTGAGATACAAATTTACTACTGCATGAGCCGGGGTAGAGAGGTTAATCCTACAGGAACCGCTCAGTGTTTTCTCCTCCGGCGGTTTCTCCAAGGAACTAACCATGGGCCTGTGCGAAAAAACCTGAGAGAATGTTCACTGTGTGAGAAAAAGAAGAAAACATACGTGATCTGGAACAGGTGATTGAGACCTAGACACTGTGGTGTGTAGCTGTAACGGCAGCTGCTCAGGAGGAGCTCAAGTGTGAGTCCTGTTAGGACTGCATACTGAGTTCAAGGTCAGCCAATGGGATCCAGCAAGTCTGTCTCTAAAAAAGGGTTGGGGATGCAGCAAGCTCCGGCCCCCAAATTCCAAGTCCAACATCATCCAAACCCAAAGGCTCCAACCTCCGAAAACCAACAGAAGAACCCCAAACAAAAACCAAACTACAAAAAGAGATTGAGTAAATATGTATCATCTAGAAACATAGGTTAGTGTGGAAACTCTGATTTTACCGAAGCAAAATTTCCTTGAACTGAAATTTACTGTATAGTTGGGGGGGGGAACAACCCAAAGTATATAGGAGAATGCACATAGTATTACCTTGTGAGAGAATGCATGGAGGGACATATTTATATTATTGTTGAATAGTAGAGTAGAATAGTCCTCTGTGCTTTTTGATGAGGAGGAACCACACCCTAAATAATAAAAGTAATATCCCATTTTTTGGGTGGGGTGGGGAGAGCTTGGAGATAAGTAGGAAAGAAACCAAATGTATAGAAATGAGAGAGGACACTGGGGTTATGACAAGCGGGAGCAGTGTTTCTGTGAGCTGCAAGTGTTTAAATTTGCTCCTCAGAGTATGTGCATATCCTTCCTTACAACAAATAATGAAATTTTGTACGTGCATATCCTTCCTTACAACAAATAATGAAATTTTGTTCAGAACCTGAATGATTAGATTAATCTGTTGGAGACACACAGGTTCCTGATTAACCTGGGGCTTTGGAACTCACTCTCCGGTCGTTCCCTTTACCCACTTCCTGCAAAGGGAATTATGATATCAGCAAAGTGGTCATGGTGAGCAAGGCCTTGGGGTCCTCTCCCTCAAACCCTGACATCTCTTGGGGAATGAGTAATGGCTTCTGTGCTAGAGTTTGATTTCTCCTTAAGGCTCTTCTCCTGGCTGAGTTTGACTTATCCCCAAGCAGAGCTTCTCTATCTGTTTAGCTCTTAATGAGTTCTTGGCTGAAGCACGACCCTTTTGGACAGAACAGGACGCGACAGGACAGGCACGAACCCACATAATACATTTTCACCGTAGTGTCTGTCATTGCGTAGGCACTCACTCAGTGCTTCCTGCTCTTGGTTCCTATCGCTAAAGACATTTTGTTTTATGTCATCTCTCCCCACTCCTCATCTCCAAGCGTCTGCCAGATCCTGTGCAGCGCCGTGCAGCGCCCTACAGCGCCCACTTTCCCACACCTTTTCAGACCGTGAATGGCTCAACACCAAGTCATTCTTCAGTGGCGTGGATTGGTTTGCAGAGAGGGAGGGATTTCAGGAGAGTAAACTTAATGTCAGTTTTGAAGATCAGGCCTCTCCGCCTGTGGCCCACAGGGAGTTTTTCTGAGGGTTTAAATTGTAGAGTGGCTGATCCTTCGGGGGTGGGGGGGGGCGGGGGCGGGTAAAAGGCTGCTGGTGATAATCCTGAAGGAACACAGATGAGTCGAAAGTAAATTATGACGGTTGCTTTTCCCAGACGGGAGTGACTAAGCAGCTCGTGGAAAGGCCTCTGAATCACCTGTAATGAGCAGTGACAGCGCAGACAGAACACCACCTCACACACAGCTTCAAACACTGCTCCCTCACCGCAGTGGGGGTGGGGCTAGCCGCCCCGCAGAGGAACCAACTGTCAGGTTTTTTGTTTGTTTCCTGCCCGCAGAATCAGTAGGTGGGAGGGGAATGAGCTCCTTGGTGTTTATCGACTGCTAACCCCCTACCTCTCTCTTAAAAATAAAAACTTACTTGATTAAAATGAAAAGCAAAGGAAGAGAAAAGAAAGGAAGGAAAGAAATAGGAAGAAAAGCAGATGTGAAGAAAGTCAGGCACAGAGTGTTTTTTCAGGGCTTTCCCCTGAAGTGACTGCACAACACAGAGACAATAAAAGGACACCATGTGATTCCGGGCAACAGGTCCTGCTTGGGATGAGTTCTGGGAATAATTTCAAACTGAGCAAACTGTCTCAAATCCCTAGACCTGAGTTTGTGAGATCTGTGTATTTCCCAGCACTAGCCAGCACAAGGGGCTCAAACAGCAGGAAAGTAAGACAAATGAGAAAATCAATATGAAAAATAGTAAGTGCTCAGAAGAAAAATTTTAGGGAAAGAGGATGTAAATTGTTCACCGGGAGGGAGCCTGACCTCAGAATATTCAGTGCTGGTATCATCAAGAAAGTAAGTTTAGTTTTCTAAGGGGATGTAGTGGCTATCTGCTTTGATTTCTGAGAAAGAGTATTGCAACACATAGTTAACTGCTGACAGGAACCTTCTGGAATGCTGCTGTAGAGTGTGGTGAAGCAGGGAATGGGGATCCATGCCAAGTAGAGGCTACTCTATGGGATTATTTTGAGCAAGACTGTAAACCATCACACGGGTTTGCACAGAGCAGTATCACACTTTGACTTCTTTAACAAGGCTACTCCGGCTGAAGTAGAAGTCGATAGACCTGGGTGTTCCAGGAATATAAACAAGATGATGGTGATTTGATTCAAGAGTAGCAGACAGCAAACAAAACTGCTCACTTCCTGGTCATATTTGGAAGGTGATGGATTTTAAATGGAAAAAGAATTAAAAACGAAAGCAAAGTTTCTGGTCTGAGCAATAAGAACTAAGTTTCCATTTCTTGAGCTGTAAAGTCTGGGCACAGACTAATGGGGCTCAGTAATGGCCATGTTGACTTGTGAGGTCTATTGGATCTATACTGTAGATTTCATATAGGAAGCCAGCATTATATGTCTGGAGTTACGAAATGTGACCTAGGTGAGGGGAATGTGTTTGAAGATCACTAAGGTGATTTACAATCATGGAAATTCGATGCAATCATTCTGGGAATGAGTGAAGAAGTAAAAAAAAAAAAAAAAAAAAAAGAAGAAGAAGAAGAAAAAGAACCAACCAAAGGCTGAGAAACAGCATGTAGACAGGCTGCTAGAGCTTCAGTGAGTATGAAACAGCGTGGACTCCACACTGGAGACTGTGAGTCACTGGGTGAGATGCTGCTGAGACAGTAAGTAAAGTGAGGACCAGAAGTCTACTCTCGATTTAACAACATCATGGTCATTGTGACAAATTAAAAAAAAAATGAGAGAGAGAGAGAGAGAGAAAGAGTGAGGTGGGAAAAGGAATGTTTAAGAGAGAAAGGAGGGTGGAGCTGAGTGTGTAGGCTCAAGCTATGATACTAGGAAAAAAAGATTTAAAAAGTGGGGCTGGAGACATGGTTGTTTGTAAGGTTCTTTCTGTGCAAACATGAAAACCTGAGTCTGGACGTTTAGCACCGACATAAAGAGCCTATTGTGGTGGCATAGGCTTGTGACACTAATGCTGGGGTCGGTGGAGTGGAGAGAGGCAGATCCTTGGGGTTCACTGGCTAGTCAGCCAAGCCAAAGCAGGAAGTCCTGTTTCCCAGTGAGAGGCCTTCCCCCCATCTCGAAAAATGGGTACAGCTCTTGACAAATGACACTGGAGACTGACCACTAGCCTCCAAGTACATAAGTACATGCATCGTGCATAGACTCACATTCATCCCCCTCCCCCACAGACATGCACACACACAGGAGCTGGGTGTCTGAGGGAAGACACAGGTAGTCAGGTGTGAGTGTGTGGCCCCTCCCCTCCCCCGACACACAAACAAGTAAATACTTCCAAGCATTTAACTGCAGGCCTCTAATAGGTATCAGCTATGGGAGCTTTATGGTTGGGGGATGCTGAGCAATCCCACCCAAAACCAACACACCCATACTTGTCACTGAAGCTTCGGGTGCTGAGAGTGCTACCTGATTTTAAGGAAAGGGTTGAAGCTTCTAGTGCTCTGGGAGCTGGCAGGAAAGTCCCAAGAGGTATGACATTTGTGTGGGTGTGGGTGGGGGCACGGCCTGCTATCTTTCACCAGAACACGAGCTTCGGTAAGAATGCTAGGTGGAGTGCTGGATCAACAAACCAGAACTTTTTAACTTTGAAATTAATCAAGGCCCAAATCATATGACTTTTGTATGAAATGTGCAATTTAAAAATGTTGGCAACTCATCTACAAAAATGTAAAAACAGGGGCTGGGGAGCTGCCTCGGTGAGGAAAGTGCCAGGTACACAATAATGAGGATCCCCAGCACCCCTGCAAAAGCCATGTATAGAATGTAACAGCAGCACCCACAGGGAGGAGCCAGGAGGAAATGGGGCTTAATGGCCAGTCAGTCCAGCTACAACAGTGAGCTCCATTTTCATTGAGAGATCCTGCCTCAGCACACACACGCACACACACATAGATAGAGAGAAATAAAGGAAGCTACTATAGACAGGTGAACACACAGACATGGACAATCACACACACATACTCACAAACACACACACACAAATACATCCAAAGAACGGAAATTAAAATTAATACTTAAAATCTAACAAAGGAGACCACAAAAGACATAAAAGACTCAAAGTCAGCATGATTTTATTTAATGAAATGACTCAAAAGTTGTGTTTTCTACATTTATCCTCACATTATAGAGAAATCTTTTATTTATACAGAAATTCAAAATTTTTAGCTACTTAAAATTAACATTCTTGAAAACTTCACCAGAATTTACCAGTTAACTCCATCTCCTCTTATTTTCAGGTATTTGGCTATCTTCCTTTATTTTTTTTCTTTCTTCTTTTGGCTGAGACACTGGAATACAAGTAAATCCTTTCCAATAACAGTAAAGCCTAAATTAAGAGAGCACCCCATGGCAAAGCAAGGATTACCTACCCACCTTAACTTAAACAAGGAATGACAACAAGAGTAAGGGCATTCAGTAAGGAGTATATATATATATATATATATATATATATATATATATATATATATTGCTGTTGTTGAGGCAGGTTCTTTCAATGTAGCTCACAGTAGACTAGAACTCTAGATCCCCTGTCTCAGCTTTTTAAGTACTGAGATTACAGCCATATACCACCATGCCCAATGATGTCCATTTAATACACACAATCTGGTATTCCAGGGATTTTTGTGCCTATTACTTCTAACCCTCAGGGTATTATAATTTAATTCATATAATTATACTTCACTTACTATAATCATGGAAACTGAAGTTCAGAGGGAAGAAGCACCTTGCTTAGAATAGCAAGATCATGACAGAGCCCAACATTCAACCCAGGCCTGTCCGCTCTCACCTTGCGGTTACCATGTACAGTATGGCTTCACCCGAACACCTGTTTATTAGCAGCCTCTCCCTTCCTTGCTCTGGTTTGGCTGTGAGGGCGCAACCACAGATGCGCAGTTCTCGTGTGTACAGACTTCTCGACTATGGTAAAGACAACGCAAAAACATACTGTCAAAACAACGCGTCTAGCAGCAGGAGGAGCAAGCATATGCAGACTACCACATGGGACATGGCAGAGCACACCAGAGCCTCCAAGCTGCCAAGGAGATTCACGGGAGGAGTGGCAACTCTGTCTGAACCCCCATGAGTGATTAAAGGACCAGCTAACAGAACAAAGGAAGGGCATTCTAGGTGAAGAAGTTAGTCGCGTGGATGGACGTGGAGACTGCACGTAGTGCTTTAGCTAACAGCGCCTTGGCAACCTGGAGTTGTGGGTTCAGAGCAGCTAGGGCAACTGCTCTGAACTGGAGATAATGTCAGATTTGTGTTAGTGGAGGGATGGTCTCACCATCCTGTAAGAGATGGACAGTCAGATGGACAGAAGAGTCCTAAAAGTCTAGAAACTTTTAGGATGCTCAGTAACTACATTCCTTTCAGCTAATTTTCTGTGGAAAAAGAGCACTGTCGTGTGCAGAGAGAGCAAACACCTTTGCCATTATCACAGCCTGCAAGTTGTTTACTGAAGGAGACCAGGGCATGACATGATATCCTTGGCAGTGGCCAGGACCAAGCATGTGGAGAGTATTTTTTAAGAAATAAAGATGGACACACCGTCAGCAGAAATCACAAATTTATTAACTCTTAAATATATCAATCAGTCATTTACCATTATGGCAAGAAATATATACAGTGTCCCATGGTAAACTGCAGTGTTTTCAAAACAATAGCAGATGATGAATGTGTAATTCCATTGTGCTGGAGAGAACAAATCACGATTTCCTCACACCTTAGTGCAGAAGACAAACTGGATCTATGGTAATACAACACCACATGCTAAGTTAAAAGTGTAAAAAAAAAAAAAGGAGAAAAAAAACATTCTACCACTATTTGTGTTTTTAAATATATGTATGCCACGCAGAGTTGCTTCACAGAAAGGGAAAAGAACTTAAAAAGGGAAAAGTGAGGCCATTAACGTTTTTCACAGATCTCATTGGCAGGATAACACGGCTCAATACATTTACTGTATATATTCATTTTTAAATATATATTGTTTTAAATCATGTGATAGTTATCAGAAAAGCTTCAACCCATCTACCATACATTCACTAGCAACAATATCTAAAGTGATTAGCAATCAACACCAAAAGGTGAAATTAGGAAAAAGAGGGGGAGTGAGGGCTTTTTGTCTTTTTGCTTCTGCTTTAAAAATAGGCTTCTAAAGACTGAGTAGCTATGGTTGAAGTAACGCTGATGGAGAGTCCATGCACCATAAAGCAGTTCAACACAGAAAAGCAGCCTGACAGGACTGCATCAACAAAGAAGAAATGAGAACTGCAAAGAAAACTGGGGCATTTCCTTTTCTTCGTTGCTTTAAGCTGGATAAACCCTAACCCCTGGCAAGAAGATGCTATTGTGACTCAAGAGAGAAGCTAGAACTGCACAAATTACAAAGATCAAGTTCAAACACTGTGAGGATGGAGAACATACCTCATGTGGACTAGCTAGTGAAAGTGAGGCAGGAAAGGCCCTCACATCCCACAAGGTCAAATAAGTGCTTAGAATCCTGGTCACCCTCCACTGTGGTCTTCAGGCAACTTCTCTAGTTGGTGATTCTTAGTAGGCTCTTACTGCTGTTAGCACAAGTCTCAATTTAAAAACTTCCAACATGGCTAGGATACCTACGCATAAGTGGTAGCCTAAGCCAATTTAAAAACCTTTATTTAAAATCTTCTAGCAGGTCCATGGGCCCTAAAGAAACTGGAAATGTTGCCTTTAGTTTCCTCCAAAAGACCTTGACTTTTATTTTACCTTCATATGTAAATTTTACTGTTTTTACACACTACTAGCTACAGAAAGAAGGATAAACAGGCAAACAGAAAAAGAGAGAGAGAGATGAGAGAGAACTAAAACAGGAAAAATAAACAGAAGGGCAAACAAATAGTATACAGTAAAAACAGAACACAGATTCGAGAAAGAAAAAAACAAAATCTATGCCAAGCATTCACCAGAACTGTGCCTATCTGAAAGAAATCAAACTAGTAAATGACGTGAATTTTTTCCAGTATACAGTGTGACTCAAATCAATATGGCTTTGACGGTAGAACAGTAACTGACTCTTGCTCCTACAATCACACAGGCATTTGCCCGCATAAATATCCACTTATCCAATACCAACACTTTCAGAGAAACGACATCCATTTCTACCAGGATCACACCAGGAGCTGAAGGTATACATATATATATATGTATGTACCCTTAAAGACAAAAACAAATCAAAACCAAAATCTCAACAAAAAGCCCAAACAGATTAATGGCAGCATTCTAAAAAAGATTTACTTTTCTCTTATGAATTGTCATTCAGAGAACAATGATTTTAATTGTCTTTTAAATCTTGGCATAAACAGGGAAACCTGATGGGTCAGTTGAACTTGGAATATTGTGGAATTTTCTCGTCTGACCTCCATCTATAGTTTGCCAACAGTAATTGAAGCTTGCATGGAACATCCCATCCAGTAGCTGGAGTGTAAACAATGTATAGGAAGGAATATATGATAAGATGACACGTCACATATGCATTACACGTAGAACCTTCACAGCTTCATGCACTCAGAAACATGCATGAAGAGGAGGAGAGGACGTCCCAGGATTACCCTCCAGGTGCCTTGGAAACAATGAAGAAGTGGCACTGTTGACAATTAGCTGAAATGGAGAAAGGGAGGAAGACATAAATTATACTGTTTTTTGTTTTTTTTTTAATACCAACATTTTTGCCAGTGTTATGAGCTTACAGTTTGATAACTTAGCTTTAGTTCAGATTGGAAAATACTTTGTATGAGATCTTTGCCTGTGATCCTTCCAAGATAAGATATACATGTTTAACAAAGACTGAACTAGGCAATCAATAGTATATATCTGTTCACACAAAGTTAAACTGAAAAAACAAAACAAAACAAAACAAAAAAACAGCAGAATGGGGTCCCAGGCGTCAATCACATTATTAAATCTAAATCTATGCTTTAAGCATTCATATTTCTAGTCAAATTTAATGAATTCATATCAATATTTGGTTGGAACAGTTAAAGTTCAAGTTCGTTCTATGCTTGTTTGCTCATTACGCTTAAATTGCTTGGAAAATCAAAATTAAAAGTCAGTTCAACAGGGAATATAGTCTCACAAATACAGAAACCATAATTTTTCTTTAGAAGCAGTAGCTAAAAGCACCATTTCTTGAAAGCTCTGTTCCATCCTGGCATGAGGAAAATATAAACAGTGGCACCTACTCAGGCCTGTCTCCTAATCCCAGTTTAAGACGCAAATCTTTAGAAACAACAATGCAGGCATGAATTTCATTGCGGCCAGCCATCAATTATCATCTGAATGACTTCCTTTGTGATGGTTTAAAGTTCAGCTTGACTTTCTGTTGTGGCCCATCCTCTTGAGATAGCTAGCATCTCTAAACTCATTCAGACACACTGAGCTCATGCCCATATTAACGCCAGCAATGACAAACAGGAATTGCTACTTTCAAAAGACAGGGAGACAACAGAGGATCTCAAAATCTAATAGACTAGAAACTGTTCTGGAGAGTTGAGAGTTGCTCGCATTAACCCAGATGTGAGAACTCCAGGATGCTAAGATGATGCAATACAGATGCTGGATTAAGGTCCCTCTTGGTGTTTGCTACCTTTCAAACAGTGTTGACGCTATAAAATGAACACTAGAGTTAAGGACTCATGCAAAGCCTCAGTGGATTCTCAAAGACCTTGGATGTGTTTCAACTGAGTAGAGTGCTGAGCGAATGTCCACAGAGGGAAGAACCAGCCATGCAGCTTCTCCAGCATTAGCCCCCATCACACAGAACCATGGGGCAGGGTGCTACTTACAAGACCCAAATGTGAATGGTTTTCAGATGTTTTGCCACAAAGAGGTGCTTCCTGAGAAGTTTTCTTTCCCATTTGGAATACAGGGTGGCCTATTAAGAGAAGCCCCATTTAAGCCACCTGGCATAAAAGGAAGTTTTCTTAGATAGGCTCTAGCCCTTAACACTTCAGAGAACTGCAGAAAAAAACTATCCCCGGGCCCAATACATTTGTATCCATCCCATCTATGTTAGCTGGCAATCTGTGGTGTACTTCTTCAGGATAAAAACCACACACAGAAATACTAAATAGTTTATTTTCTATACTCCATTTATCTCTCCCTTATGATCACATAGGTATGTTTTTGAAATGTGTTTTAACCTTTTTTGGTTATTGGGACCTATTTTTGTCTATGATGATCCATTTTATTTGATTTCGTATGTCCAACAGTGCTGTAGGGTCACTAAAATAACAGAGAAGACCTTTCAGAATCACTGTGGTTTTAATCGAGCATCAAACTGAGAGGTCGTAATGGCTTTGCTGGAGTGTGGTGAGTGGCTGTAAAAACTAGGTTCCTCACCCAACATGTTCAGATAATAACAGGGCATCCTGGAAAGAGATGATCAGTGGGCCAGGGTTCACCCAATTTCCTTTACTCTCTTGCTTTCAGCTCATCCCATTTAACGGACACAAAGGATTTGGCATCACTCCCCTCTACCACATTGAGCCATCTGATAGTGTGCAGCTTTATTTTCTAATGTTTCTAAAGTTCCAGCATTGTAACTTCATGCTGATGCTGTCCCTGTGGCTTGGACTCTCTCCCCTTTGCTCTTTTCCTACTTCCATAACTCCTTGTGTAAACTCTTGTTCAAAATTCAGTCTTTCATACAATGTATGGACGGTTGGTACACTGGCTGTTCACTGCACCCCAACTCTGATGTTAAGTGCATAGCTCAGTTTTTTTCACAGTGTTACTGATTAATTGCTTTCTAAATCAAAATACATGCTTCCTGTGGGAGATGCCTTTTCACCCCTCTGCATCTAGCCCAGGAGAGGCACCTAGGAGATGTGCTGAGAGTGTCTGTTTGATTACTGACTGGAAATTAACATGTCATCTGAGGAAGGATACTAAGAGGAGGAGACAGCTCAACACCTGATATTTGCTTTTTAAATGCTGCTTCTAAACCTGTCTGTTGTCAAGGGTATATTGACAAAACATGACGGCATGGGAATATTTACTTGATGGGTACTGTTGGTGACCCCGAACGATGGAAGTGCACATTCTGCCACTTCCCATCGCGGCGGTGCCACACTCGAGTCTCTTCCGACTGCATAGTCTTTGGCATTCCACTTGCGTCCATGTACTGTGTGAGCCGGATGTAGGCTATGCAGGCGGCGTCATCCCCTACCAGGTGCACGTGAGGGTTCAGGATGATGGTGTGGATTGGTTTATTGCTTTTGGACAAAGCTGAAAGAGAATAAGATGAGAACACAGATGAAGATCTTATGTAAAGTATGCTAACATCAAGATTAACCTCAGTTCGGATTAATGAGGAATGGTATTCATTCATGCCTTAACTCATTAATATATTTGCACTAACCAAGTGCTGGGTGTTACAGAAACAATGACACAAAAGTAGATAATCCTTATTTTCTTTCATTTCCTTAAGAGGCGATTTGTGGTACTCTGGAAACTCTGATTGATTAGGAGGAAAAGCTAAAGAGATGCACTTAGGTATAACGCAAAAGGGCTAGAGACAGAAGCTGTACTATGAAGAGAGGTGGAGAATCCCAGCCCAAGCGCACTGAGTCACCCTGGTCTTTCTGTGAAGGCCACTGACAGGATGATTTGAGGTGGTATTCCTGTAGTTAGGATGTGGCATGAGGGAAATATCTCCAGCATACATTTCAGAAATCACAGTTTCCCTGCATAGATGTGTTTCTGCATTACATCCCGCTACTCTTCAATTCCGTCATCATCTCTGTGTGGTCAGCCAGCCTAACTTCACAAGCCACTGATTAAAAGACGCTCCTCACCAGGCTACAACACTTGGTATTTGGATAATACACCCATTCCAATCACTTGATCAGGAGATTTGTGGATTGTGACCAATTTCTACCGATGGCATTTTGTAGATTAGAATAGGCTGAAATATTTTAGCTGTTACCCAGCTAAGCACCTCATTCTCAGGCAATGCCTATTTAAATTACAGGAAGTGTTAGTTACACAAAAACAATATCCTATTGTGGAGAATTTGCATTTATGGAAAAATAACAGTGCACGGTGTATGTAATGTTGAAATGGGTAAAAAATTAATGGATTAGTAAACTATTTTACTAGGAATAAAATGGTGTTGATTGACAGGCAGATGGGGCAGATAGTATGAGAAGCCTCTATCAAAATGCTGGAATATGCAGAATATGAGAATATTTAACCAAGCCTTGTAAACACAAACTTACCATTAACTATTGTTGCTTGTTTCTTTGCAAAAAGATAACATACGCAAGAAAGAGAAACTCATTCACTAAAAACACATGCCAAGGGAGACTTGTGAATGCTTTTAATTACTACAAATGAACCTAATTACCCTAATTATCATTACAAATCCTCCTTCATTCAACAGGATCTCATAGCAAAAAGACTAAATTCTCATCACAGCCCATGGTAATATAATGGAAAGTTTAAGGCTGTAGGGAATTCCTGGTTAATGATGAACCTTTGGCTTGATATTACCCTACTTAATTACTAATTTTTATGATTTGCAGAAACTGCTTTGGAAATATGTATGTTTTCTGAAAGATATGTTTCCTCTGCGTCACTAAAACATTAAGACCGTTGCGATCTGAGCGGAAACACTGATTGCTCACCTCTGGTCAGAGCATATTTTGAAAGTGTCCACCAGACCTTCAGCAGGGCTCAGCCACTGTATGCACTGTGTGCTTTCTCTTCTTCCAAATTAACAGTTTTACAAAAACTCCAAGTAATATGTGTTCATAATATGATATAGCATATACTGCTCCTTTGCTGGGTCTTAAAGGCTGTTTTCATATTTTTCAAAGCACAATGGACTTTTGGGTTTGAAGTACAGGTTATTTCAGTTCCAAACAAACAGTTTTCATGGTGGACATACTGCCAGTAGAAACCCCCATTACAGGAAAGAGCCAAAGTGTCTGCAAAGTTGGGAGAAATTCAAGGAAAAGTAGATAAAAAACTTAGAATGGATACCATTTTCAAAGTAGAATCTGTGAAAGTCCATCCCTTCCACTAAGTTGCCCAAAGCTTCAGGTTCAAAGGCAGTGAGGCCTGGATCACAGATTTTTCTGTAGTAAGAAAAAAAAAATATCATGGTAAAAGTGATAAGCATTCTTATTTATAGTCAGTGAAGGAAAGAGATGAGTGCTAAAAAGCACCCCAAAGAAGAAATTTCTACCATAGACCTTGACAAGGAAGGTCAAAAGGCAGACTCCAAAACGCCATTTTGTAGAGAACTCACGGAGGAGTAAAATTAAATTGGCTGCTCCACACAGAATCGGCTCCATTGTAAGATGCTTGCTTCTTAATTCCCAAAGTTAATTTTTTAGTTTTCTAACTTTTGAATTAAGTTTCCTATGTTTCAAATCTTCTCAAAGTTGAAGGCACACTCTAATTCCTTTTGAACCATATTTAGGTTTGAAAATAAATATTTTTGGAATGTCTTTTGAGGGACCCACTTTCTCCATCTTCCTCACACTTATATTGTAACTGACATGAAGGATAGAATGTCAGTCTGAATCTTCTGGGAATGTCCATGAGATTACATGATTTAAACACTTTAAACACATTGAGTATGTATTTAAAGCTTATTTTCTTTTCAAAAGAAAATTATTAGGTGATTCAAGCAGGCACAATAGTTTTCTTTTTAATCCCAGAAGCGGAATTCAGTAAGGGAGAATACAACTCTAAACTATCCACAAGAACCCAATGGGCTTTCTTTGGAGAAATTTGCTTATTCAGTATAGAACCATTAAATATGAACTATATAAGCAATCAACTATAACTCATGATACTAAAATAAAAGTCAATGCAAAGTGCTTCAAAGGCAGGTTATAGTGGACAGAAATGATTCAGGAAGGAAGGAACGAAAATTGGGGCTGTGCATTGAAGAATGAGTGACAGTTTTGCAGGTATGTGGAAGGTACTGAGCAGGAGGAGGGGCAGCAAGGAGCTGAGTATAAATGAAAGGATTTTGGCCTATTTATTAATTTGCTCCTAAGTAGAAATATAGCAGATGGGAACCCTATTTAGTTTCAAATGGAAATTTCCAATATACAAGAGAAACTTTTTTAATGTTCATCAGGAAAACAAATTTACACGCCTAATTTCCTATGGTTCTTCAAAGTGTAACACAGTTCATGGATCATGGTCCTGGTAAACCAGGAATGGTGCTACACATACATTATTCAGCAGGAGTTCCAGGACAGCCTGGAAAAATGAGTCCCTGCTTCAAAACACCCAGCCAAAACACAGACAAAGGACTGCAGAACAGTCAGACTGGGAAGAACACTTTATGGTTACAAATCAAAGCAGTTATCCTTTGTGGTGAAGGTAGTGGTAGTGGGGAAATAATGAACTTCGTCTCAGATTGTCTGCTGGGCAGGTATTTTTAAGCTCAAGTCAAATATATAGCATTTCTTCCTAGGGAATGAAGTAGGAAGAATAGTGTTCCTATGGCAACAGAAATTTATTCTGCCAGGTGTTATTATTTCCTCTATAAATATGACTTAGTTGCCAGTTTGTGAATCCAAATTCCATACTACCTCGAACTGGCTGAGGTCTTAAAGTGTATTATAATGAAGTTTTTAAACAAACTTTCAAAAGAGACAATATACTGGAAAGTGTAATTCTCATTTTATTTTTCCTTCCTATCTATCTATCTATCTATCTATCTATCTATCTATCTATCTATCTACCTACCTACCTACTATCTACCTTCTATGTATTCACCTATCTATCATCTATAGCTATCATTTATTCACTCTAACTCCTATCATCCACTCTCTTGGCACAGGCTTTAGACTGATAAAGACTGACAGAATTCTGGACATTTTGGTTGGGGATGGTGTTATGAGCAAAGCTTGGGGACTACCTGACAGAGCCTCATCAAAATATTTTCAACCTGAAAAGCCTTAGAATAGAAGCCTGATTTTCCAACCAAGGACCATGCATGGATATAACCTAGAACCTCTGCTCAGATGGAGCCCATGGCAGCTCAGTATCCAAGTGGGTTCCTTAGTAAGGGGAACAGGGACTGTCTCTGACATGAACTCAGTGCCTGGCTCTTTGACTCCCCCACCCCTAGGGAGGAGCAGCCTTGCTAGGCCACAGAGGAGGACATTGCAGCCAGTCCTGAAGAGACCTGATAAGCTAAGTTCAGATGGAAGGGGAGGAGGACCTCCCCATCAGTGGACTTGGAGAGGGGCAGGGAGGAGATGAGAGAGGGAGGGAGGATGGGATTGGGAAGGAATGAGAAAGGTGGCCACAGCTGGGATACAAATTAAAAAAAAAAACTGTAATTAATATAAAAAATAAAAATTTAATGAAAAAATATTACCAATATAAAAAAAATAAAACAAAAAGAATAGAAGCAATACTTGATCATCCTTGGGCCTGGAAATGCAATTCTAGGCCAAATGATAGGCCTTTCTAGGCAAAGGTGAGGTGATTTGCTCTCAGGGCACTGGGTTATTTAAATATCCTACTTCAAACTGTGAGACAGGAAATACCTCACATCTCCTGGCTACAATTACACCCTGACTGTGAAACAAAAACAAAACACAACTTTCACCTTCCACAAGAGGTGGCTATCACAAAAAGAGCTTTGAAAGACCCTTCTTATTCTTCAGAGACCCTTAGAGGTCTAACAAGGTTATAATGGAAAAACAAACAAATAAACAAACAAAGAACAATCTCTACGGCACAGAGTTATTATAAGCCACAGTTTAAAAGAGAGCTGTTGTCTGCGACAATAGGGATACAAACTCAAACCTTCCCCCTCCACACCCATGGGAGGGTAGGGTTTCTCTGTGTAGCCTTGGCTGGCCTGAACCAGGCTGGCCTCGAACTCCCAGAGATCTGCCTGGCCCTGCCTCCTTAAGTGCCTTCACTGCTTCTTTTATCAGGTAGATTTTATTAGGTGAAAGTGAAGAACCAATGCCCACACACATGTTCAGGTGTATGTGTGTATTTGCATGTATATACTCACACTTTACCTATACGCATTAGCTTCCAGATTCAGTCCCCACATGTACTGACTCTCTTCCCAATTTCACACTGCCTATTTTTGTGTGTTTGGATCCCTCTGTTAGCCGATTCTGCCACAGTTTAAGGGAGAAAAGATTTATTTGGGCTCATAGCTTTCGAGGGCTTTAGCCCATCACAGGCTTTGCTTGTACACAGCGAGAAACGTGACTGTGCCATATTCATTTTGTCACTTATATATATATATTTTTCTGCTAATGGTCAGTTCATATCCTTTGCCAATTCTGTTTCCAATCTTACACAATCAGCAAAAAAACTAACCTTTGACACATCTGGTAAACATTTTTCTAAGTTGGTTTTGTTAGTTTTGTTTGGCACATAGCAGTTTTACCAGTTGGGAAGTTAGTTTACCTCATTTATGATCACTTTCCCTTTCCCTGCTTTTAAACTTGGAAACATTTTACTAATTTGGGATTAAAGTCAATTTTCTTTTTTTTTTTTCTTTTTTTTTTTTTTTTTTTTTTTTGGCATTTAACACTTTTACACAGTGGAATTACATAGTAAGGAAAAAAAAATAACAACATGGATTTACATCCCCAGATAGATTCACAGTGATCCCTCATGTCTTATTTAAATGCATATTTCTCTTAAGCAATTTCCTTTACACAAAATGTGATCCAGAAGTCTACTACTATTTAAATTAATCATACAATTCTCTTCTTCAAAATTTCCCTTAATACAAAAACATAGTCAACAAATGCAGATACAGTGAACATCACTGGCTGAGAAGGGAAAGGAATACTTGGCATCACCATGTGTTATCTTTTCTGTCCCAATTCCTAGCAGAACTACAAAGGAGCGAATTTCTTAATTTATTTGTTTTCTTCCTTTTTAAACCTTTGTCTAAATGGATTTCTCTGATGCCCCACTTTCACTCAGAACTGTGGGTGATTACAAAGAAATATTCACAAAGCCACTTCTGGGTCCTTAGATCAGAGGCTGAGCGACCTCTGATCATAAACAAGTTGTTTCTTGAAGAGCCCATTGTCATTTATATGACACAATGCCATTGCCAATACATTAAGGCAGGGGTTAAATGTGCAGAACTTCAGACATGTTGAAAAATACAATGGCAAGAAAATACAGTTGCCCAATATGTGAAGCATGGCAAGCGTGTCTGTCTCTACTCACGTGTAGGCCTCGAAGTCCCCATTGTTGATAGCTTCAATCAGTTGCTCAGTAACTTTGATGATCTCCTGCTTTCGTGCTGAAAGCAAAGGTAGAGTCAGATGAGAAGAAAGGACGAAGGCCACATAAAATACTGGTTGACAACACAGCTGCTTTACCTAAACGCAGGTATCGGAGCCATCTCTCCCGGAGCAAGATGGCTGCTCCTTTTTCCACAGTCTTAGTGCTCAAAATGGGAGATCAACAATACCTACCTGTCCTAGGAGCACCTAGAAGCACAGATATCCAGGTCCCATCCCAGACCTTGAATTAACAGGGCTCTCAGGTTCCTCTAGAAAGCACCACTCCATCTTATTTGCTCACAAACAACTAGCTCCTAATTCACTTCTGCTACCCTCATCGCCTTGACATTGTGAACATTTTTTTTTCCTGTTCTCTATTAACAATTGTTGTACTGAAAAAGCTAGGTTTTAAAAAGTACCAAAGAGCAAACATCTAGCCTCAGAGTGAATATGGTACATTGCACCAACACATCCAACATTAAGTGACCACTGGCTTCTTACTCTTTAGGTCAACCTGCCTGGCCCTTCCAGATGAGGACATCAACACTATGGTAGGCCATCACTTAGCTAAATGGCTTTTAGCAAACTCTTTACCTTGTGCTTAACTATGAATTGGTGTTACAAATGTGGTCAATGAGCAGATGGAAACCCCCAGCAAAACTATCAAACCCAACAAATATCAAACATAATCACTGTCTTTTCCTACCAATTAGTAAAATTACTGGTTGGTCTGGTTTGGATATTACCCCTTCAGCAAATTCCTTCCAATTGTACCTGCTTCAAGTGTTCCTTTCCTCTTTTTAATGCCTGCTCCAGAGCTGTCCCCTGAGTATCCCTGACACCTAATTAGGTTAAAGCACATGTGTTAGGACTGGAGAGATGGCTCAGTGGTTAAGAGCACTGTCTGCTCTACCAAAGGTTCAATTCCCATGCACCCATATAGCAGCTCACAACTGTCTGTAACTCCAGTTCCAAGGGATCTGGTGCCTTCACACTAATGCATATAAAGTAAAATTAAATAAATTAACAAAAAAATAAAGCACATAGCTTGCTTGATTGTTATTAAGTTTTATACATTGTGTCAGCTATGCCCTCCTATTTAAGGGGAAAGTTCTTCGTGAGCAAAGAACATGCTGTTTCTTTGTGTTGCCTAAGAAATCTTTGTTCAATAAGACAGATGTTAAAAACATTTATGAATACGATCAATTGAGACTACTGATACTGTTTTCCTAATTTCAGAATGTTGGTTTTCTAGGTCATGAAATTATGTTTAATTATTTATTATGTTTAAATATAAAAATATGAAGTTGACTAAGTTTTGTTTTAGGATCACTGCACTCATCAGAATCAGTCTGGGGGGGGCATCACAAAGTTGTTTGTGATTTTTCTGTGAGGCATTCTGATATTACCATTCATGATGAAGATGTTAACCTTTGCTTTTAATTTTTTATTGATTACAGAAATCATTTTTTTTAAAAATCAATCTGATCTTCAGGTTTTAACACAAGCATTAAGTGCGTGTTCACTTTCAAACTCCAAATTATCTAGGTGAAATCTTATTAAAAAGTAAAATTGTAAAGCTAATTTGGTTCCATTAAGATTATATAATGCTATCACCTAACAAATACAGTAGCTAGGTATCTTATAAAATTATTTTAGATTTGCCCATAAAGTGGATCCTATCAATGTAAATATTTATAACATAAAAGCACCACTATTGTAATTCACAGTAGCTGCACAACTTCTTACTTGTATGAAAGAGAAGAACGTAGGCTTTTCCTATCCTCTCTACACATCTATAATACTTGTTTCTTTCCATTTGCCTGATTAACAGACTATATCCATCCTCAGGACATACTGATGGAGTGGTAGCAGCCAACAGTTCTGAAGCAGGGATGCTGCCAGTGGTACATTCAAGTTAGTCAGGCAACAAGTGATGCATCTGTCTGTGGCCTTGGCAGCGTGAAGCTGTGGCAAAGGCCCGAGACAGCTAACCTGATTCTGGAACACGAAGGGCATCTGTGAGCACCGGCTCAGAGAGTGACGCTAAGGAAGTGGCTGCCAAGGCTCCCTTCTCACACGAGACCCTCGTTTAAAACTAGGAACATTTTCAGGAAGTTACAGGATGGGTGGAAAACTAATTTGAAAACAACACCAATCTTTTAAAACTAATGAAGAAAAAGAAGAAGAAGAAGAAGAAGAAGAAGAAGAAGAAGAAGAAGAAGAAGAAGAAGAAGAA
>NW_026596095.1:14477070-14486975 GCF_907164565.1 Psammomys obesus | reverse complement strand
AAGAAGAAGAAGAAGAAGAAGAAGAAGAAGAAGAAGAAGAAGAAGAACAAAAGAATGCTAAGTGTTGGTTGTGAGACTTTTCAGTAGGCAGATCAAAGAGTGTGGAAACTTCAGGAACAGTTCCCGAGGTCCTGGAAACCCACATCTCTTCCAAGAGCATGATAGAGGCAGGGGCAGCTGCAGAGAGTGTTCATCTTTCAGTCAGAACCACGGTATCCCAAACACCCCTTAGCTTTCGGATGTTTTGCTACAGTGGCTTAAATTTGCTTATGTGCGATCAGAGCCACGCAGACCATACTCTATCTTAGTTCTCCTGCTGGCCTGGTGGAGCAACACATGGGCTCGAGCAGGATGCCTCTGTGCTGTATCATCCTGGAGGCAGTGTGAGTGTTGGCTTAGGAGGGGCCTGGAACACAGAAATCTCTGAAGTGTTCATTTCCCCCAGGCAAAGGCGTGTGAGTGAGTCACAGTTGGGCCTGGCCCATGACAGCTGACTCCTGGAAGGAAAGCAGAAGGCTGGAAATGAATCACTTGTGTACAGTGCTCCAAGGTTAGAAGTTGGAGCTGTTGCCACAAGCCCAGTACCTGACCTAGGGCATGAGGGTGGGGTGGGTGGCAGATAGCTTTCCCCCAGCAGCAGCGAGGTTTGGAGAGTCACTAAGCCAGGTCCCTGGTTAGCTGTTCTCTAGAAAGGGGGTCTGCTCTTTGCTCTCCCTTCTTCCTTAAGAGAAGAAATGATGGTCCCAGAAGGCAAGGTGGGGAATTATCACCAAGGAGGAGGGGAGAGTGTGTTATGGCATTCCATGCCTGCTAAGTGCCACCAATTCACTCTGGGGGAGCAGACTGTCAGCAAGACCCCAAGCAGGCTTTGAGGATTTATAGCGTGGGAAAAGAGAAGGGAGAAAAGCAAGTGGGAAAGGCAGTCCACACCCACACAGCACTTTCCATGCGGGTGTACAAACACACCGGGCTCGTTTCCCTACCCAAATCCAGAGTTCCTTTGACACTTTTCATTGATCTAAAGATCAAAAACTCTTTGGCTCCTAGGCAGAAGAAAGTTGATACCAGGTGTAGGCTGGACATTTCGGTCACTTTCTCTGATTGGTAAGTATCAGCTTACTTCAAGGCACCTTCCTCTGTGCAAGAATCACAGAGGAGCAAACTTCATTACTGCTTGATAAAGACACTACAGCTTGAAGATACTCTAAGAGACCAGATGCAGTGGATTGTAAGGAATCAGGCCAGGCCCTGGTTTCTGTACATGGTTCCTAAAAACAAAACAAAACAAAACCCAACAGCCCTGACTGTGAAGGTTAGGGCACACAGTCACTGCAAACGGGTATAAGCCGGCACCCCCTCCCCTCCTAACTGCAACTCTAGGGTAGGTCTATGGTCCTACAAGTACCTGCTTTCTTTGATTGCCCCTTTAGCATTCAGACTAGTCCAGACTAACTTAGGTGGGGTGGAACTTTCTCTCACCCCACCCTGGGAAAACCTGACAGAAGTAAGGAATTCTCTTGTTCTTGGGTTTGCTGGGGGCAACTGAAGTCTCTTTTCAGGAGCTCAGTTGTGCTGTACCTGGAGGCTGTCTCCCCTGCTCCTCCACTTTAAGCTTCTAGCCAGGTTTTTGAAGAGAAGGCCTTTCTCCCCTCATACTGCCTGTGTCCCCCAGTGTGTCTCCCAATGCTCCCCTAATGATCCTGTACCCACCACCAAGGGTTGAAAGGCTGTCCTGTGTGAGACTCCATTCTGCTTCTGAGCTCTGTCCTTGTGTAGAAACGCAGTCACAGGTGCTCTTCCCAGGTGATTTCTTTCATAGCTCCTTCCTTCAGATTTGTACCTTCAAGTCTATTTTTAAAGCCTCCATTTCAACATTTCACGCACTCCAAAATCCAACTACCTGAACCAAGCTTGTCAAGTTCCACAAACACTGACGAGAGGAGGCAGACAAGATAAAGGCTAGAGAGTTTTCTCTTATGAGGTCACACCTGTGCTTCGTACTGTGGAAAGATACCTGTTTATGCAGATTATAAATATCTCAGCGCCTACACACTGCTAATGGATTGCTTCAGTGTGAGTTACTGTCTAACCAGGACGGAACGCGAGGTCTCAAGAGAATACAAACCCAAGTGGACGGAGCTGCTAACGAGGGAAAAAGCACAAGAGGGACCACGCAGGAGACAGAGGAGAGAAGCTCCAAGCAATGCTGTGGATCTCCAATACTGGCCACACGACCACGGGATGAGACTGCAGTTTCTCACCTCCTTGTTTCTCAAGCTCTTCCTTCCCTACGTAATCTGCTGTTTAAAGAAAGCCACAAGTCCAGCTGTCACCGCAATACTGATCTGCTGCCTTCTCAGGTCACTGGCACTGACGAAAGCATAATGTACAGGTTCAATCCCTGTCTGTTCATTGGCTTTTCATGTGGCGCCATCATATTCCCGTTATGTAGACCTAGTTGCTGTTCCATTCATGTCTAGTCAAAGGTATAAAGAAGGAGCCGAGAACCAGAGGGATTACCCTACCCTTCTTCTATCTAGTCGAATTCTGTTGCTTTCATCTCTTAGTCCTCCACAGCGGTCCACTTCTGCACCATTCTGAGTCCAAGTACTCAGTGCTGCCCCAGCTCCCTAACATGCTTCCTACCTGAGTTTCTGTGACTAAGTCAGGTCTTCCTTGCTCTCCTTACAAAACATTCAGATGTTTGCACATTCTTTACCTCTTCAGATTACGCTCCCTTTGAAGTCTTCTATAATCTTTTATTGTTTGCATTAAAAAAGAGAGTACAAAACCTTCCACAGATCCTACTCATCTCAGCCCTGCATATATGCTGTCCTGTATTCTTAGCCCATGCCTCCTTCTATTCCCAACCATGCATCTGTGCCATCCTGTCTTCTCAATAAACTTCCAACACCCATGTTTCTACATTTGTTTAAAAAACCAGATCTCAACTAATTTTCCTTTAAAAAGACCTGAATAGTACCAAGAGATGTGATAACATGGTTGGGAGAAATTTCATTGGGCCTTAACCTTAAGCAAAGAATTATAAACAACTGAGGAATGCTGAGCATGGGAGAAACAGTCATCCCCAGGGATGAGTCCCATAACTGGTTATCTTTACCAAGTGGTCAGCTCTGAAATCATGTATAGACAAGTAATACTAAACAGATGGAGCACGCTGAATTTATATGTTTGTGTGTGTGTGTGTATACAAAACAGTGACGAAGAGGATTGATACTATGATTTTCAGAGAAAGCAAGGAATGGATGGGAGGAGCTGGAAAGAAAAAATGGAAAGAGGAAAATGATGTAATTATATTCTAGTTTTAAAAAAACTTTCTTGGACTTCATGTTAGGTCAGATTCAAGGGATATTATAAAGCTACACGTCTTATACTTGATTTTAAAAACCAATTAGTGCCGTTGTCTTTGCATGAGCATTCAATTAGTCACCTATTTCTGGGTTAGGGGTAGCCCTGCACCACCACAATACCAGCATCTAGCATCGTTCCTGACTTAGAGGAGATGCCCAATAAATATCTGAATGCGCAAACTGTGTTTATAATTCCCAGTCCAGTGGGCTTTACAATACGCAACACTGCCATATTTGGTGTTAGAGAGAGCCTATAATCATTATACAATGGGGCTGAAGGATAGAGCATGAAGGAGGCCCCAGGTTCAATCCTCAGCACCAAAATAAATCTGTAATATAAAAACCCAATAAAAATAAATTTAGATGAAAGTAACCTGTTTTGTACAAAGAAAGAAGCAACTTTCCCATGTGACTCCTATGGAACTAATTATCAAACTCCTTTCCTTTCCCATATTTTCTCCTTTATTAATGGAGCTACAATTTACCAAGGCTCCCAGCTGGGTTTCTTTGTGCTCACATACAATCACGCATAAGTCATCGCCTTTCTTTGGTACTTGCGATGTTTTCCAGGGCACATTCTCAGCCTTCATATCTCATGGCAAGCTCATTCACTCCTCTGCTTTGAACCACATGTTGAGGACTGCCTAATCTTTACCACTGAGTCCTCATCTTTCCAGTCCCTGTGTTCCTGTTTCTTACAGCTTACCAAATTCTAAACATTGTGATGTGTAGGGCATTTCAGACTCAGTTCAGTTTCCGGCTCAACCTGCTGTGTGTCTGCACTTTTCACCTTGACCAGTGAACACAGTCTACTGAGCTGCCCCAGCTGGAAACCTTGGTGCCTCCTTTTCGTTCAGTCCTTCATAAAATGGATCACAAGGCCCCCTCACTGCTGAATGTGACAGTCCTTTCTCTCAGGGCCCATTGCCATTGATCTGATCTAGGCTTTCAAAAGTTCCCATCTCCAGGGTCTTCTCCGGGCCCATTCTGCCTCTCAGTGCAGCCCATTCCGCCGCACTCCCGTGATGGTCTGTTGTTCAGAAGTCAGAGCTCGGCCTTCCCTCTACACTTGAGTACCTTCCCACCATTGTCTTCGACTTTCTGTCCTGCTTAGCACCCGTTCTCCAGGCACCCAGGAACTCTGTTCTTTCCCTCCTCCTTAATCTTGGATGACACTGTGTCTTCCCTCTTCATCCTGCCAGCCTGCGTTCTGTCTGGAGATCTCCTCCACGTGCTACTCCTAGGTTACCTCCTAGCCTGCTGAGGGCTCCACAGCCAGCTTTTTTTTTTTTTTTTCCTTAATCTAACTGTGATTGTACTCACCACCTGATGAGTGTGTAACCATTTTGTATTCTGGAGACTTGGATATAAGCCAATGTTTCTAACTTCACAACACTCAGACAATCTACATGGAATACAGTGTGCATTTAAAAATCATTATATAGATGCCAAATACCAGGAAGATGCCCAGCTGCTGCTCTGTTTCCAATCTGGATGTGGAAGTCAGCAGAAGGACCACAGAGTTAAGGCTGCCGATTTTACGTGACAGAGTCAGAAGGATCCTAGGGGTTTCCAGGCAACGTTGAAAGACATTGTTTCATTTCAAGAAAAAGAGAGTAAAGGAAACACCCCAACTATATGAGTTTGAGGTTTCTATTTGTTTACATTTCTGATTAATGAGCTTATTGAGGTAACTGACCCAAGGTATCTAACTGCCTGCAATGTGGCTTTTTAGCAGGATGTTTTCAGAATGTCACCTGTTGAAATGCTTTATTGGTCCGTGTCTAAAGGTTAGTTATTCAGTAACAGAAAGCTGTGCCAGAAACAGTGGTGTGCTCCCTTTGGAGCTGTTTGTTGGTCCTTGCTCTTTGATGACACTATGCCGTTCCACCCAGTCTTTTTCCACATTCTCACTGCACTTTAGTTCTCAGAGGTAATTCACTTGGCTCCCAGACACTTGAAGGACAGGGAAATGGAATGACGTGCTAAGCCACCCAGCAAATGCAGACGAGGCCGGAACTTGAGCTTCATGTGGCTCAGGACTCGCTTGCTATTTAAATCACTAACCTCTGTTCCTTTAGAGCCCACGGCGATTAATTCAATATTTTGAAATCATAAACCTAAATGAGCCACCTAAATGCCTTTGAACTTACCCTGGCAAGGTGACTGAGTACTTAATTACTGGGCCAGGTTTGCAATTAATTACCGTGCCAGTTTCACACATCTGGGAGCCCCATGGCTTTATTGTCTTTTTCCGAGCTGCCATTAACAAAAATAACCCTTGGGAACAGTTACATTAGGCAAATACACAAATTAGGATCGTTTTCACGCTGTTGGTAGTTTTATAGAAAAGGTGCCTATCTGCCCAGCCATGCTTAGCACTCTCTGAGCAATTAACAGCTTAGTTCTTAGTGATTTTATTTTTTACTTCAGCAATTCTGTGTTAGTTAACACACGAGAGAATAACTTCAGCTATTTTATCACTTAAAATGACACCTATCAAAGAGTAGGAGTGATTGGTTTAGCAATCTGTAAAATTTTATTCAACTATAAGACTAGCAACCCATCATCAAATTTATACGTAGGAATGATTCCAAAACTTACTATAATGTTTCTAATATAGAAGGCCATTTATTCTAAAATACCCAGTTCTTGGGTCTGGAAAGATGGCACTGTGGTTAAGAACAGTGACTACTCTTCCAGGGCATCTGACACCCTCTTCTGGCCTCTGAGAGTACCAGACATGTGCATGGTGCACAGACATACATGTGAGCAAAGCACCCGTACAGGCTGATGCTGCTGATGGTGATCAATTTTAAAATTTCTTAGTGCTTCAGTCATTCTATTCTCCCAAAATAAAAAAAAAAAAACAAAAAACAAAAAACAAAACAAAACAAAAAACTAAAAACTGTCTTTGTACTTTTGTCTAGAATACAGTATCTTCGAAGATAGTGAACTGTTAGAGAACTGAGGAACAAGTGACAGCAGCCCTACCCCTGTTAGCTTTTATGGTCTAACAATTAACAAACTTCACACACAGAAGCAGAAAGACCTAACACTGGGGTTATTTAGTATACATGATCACAGGCCTAGATTAAAAAAAAAAAAATTCCTAAAGCTATCTTTGAATTGAAAATTAAATGAAATAATACACTCTTTTAAAAACTAAGGAATGTGAAGTTAGGCCTTGTGGTCCATGCCCTTAATTCCTACACTTGGGAAAAAGGAGCAGGTGGCTCTCTGTGAGTTCAAGGCCAGCCTGTTCCACATGACAAATTCCAAGAGAACAAAGGCTACATGGCAAGACCTTGTCTTGGGGTGGGGGAAGGGATGGATAGAGATTTTCATAGGAAAAAAAAAAGGGCTTAAATGTTTTATGTTATAAAGAAACTGTGGTTACTCATGGCATTCACTTACATAAGAGATTTAAAAGGAGCCACATACAAGCGGCTGGCTAGCTGCTTTGCTTCCTGAACTCACTCGAGGGTCCTGGAAATAGCCTAGATTGTGAGTGCCATGAAGTGCGTAGAGTATTAGTATTCTCTGTGCATCACCACATGTGGTACCACTTTCTGTTAAGAGTTGAGGACACAGAGGAAGGAGGAGGAAGAGGACAGGGAAGAAGAGAAGGAGAAGGCGGAGAAGAGGAGGGTAAAAAAGAGGAGGTGAAGGAGGAGAAGTGGGGCAAGAAAAGGTCCATCATTATCCAGTGTATAACTTCCAGAGTCTACAAAGGAGAATCTGTGAAGGCAAATCAGGCCAAGTGAAAAGGAAGCAGCAAGGCCAATTCACAGAACATGGGGTCAAATCCATCCTCTCCTCGACTCCACACTGTGTGAGGTAATGGAGCATCTGTTCTCAACAATTAGTGGGGCGCTAGTGGAAAGGTTTATAAGACAAATAAGATGATTAAGGAATATATTTTTAAGCCATAAGATTATGAAGACATTATGGACCTTCTTGACAAGATAGCATCATAGGGTGTTTGTCTATGGCACTGTGATCAGTGGGCAGAACTCTATCCAGTGAGTTCCTGTGTTTATCCACCACCACTGATATTACTGGTTGTCAGGGTTAAGCAGGTAAAACAGCAAATCAGCCTGAATGAACAGACTGGTCTGTCACAAAGTCTAAGACTTCCTTAGGTTCAGAGGGAAATTACCTGTGCTCTCCATGTTCACACTCACACAGGCATGTAGATCTCTGCAGCTCTTTCAATGTCTCTATGCATACGAGCAACAGCAGCAATAAGACTCCTCCAGACTACAGCAGTTTCTTTGATTAGCTGCCATATTTTTCAAAGCTTAATTTGGAGAGATTGAAAATGCCCTATCAGACCCAAATGTTTTATTTACATGATACCCCGCAGCGGCAGCACAGACTCACCAATTTAGCTGTGGGATATACTGTTCTAAATTCAGCTTAGAAAATTACTTTAGAAATGCTTTTTGGAAGTGGGGCTGGTTTTGCAGGCATATACTGTTAGCTACCCAGGTGACTGCAGCAGGAGACAGGCCAGGGCGGGTTACCAAGTTCAAAGCTAGCACGGGAAACTTAGTGAGACTCCGGTCCAAACAGCAGCAGCGGCATCAGCAGCAACAACAACAAATGTGAAAAGGCTAGGGATGTAGCTCCCTGGTAGAGCACATACGTAGCAGGTATGATGCCCGTCTTCAACCTTTAGTAACACACATATTTGCAAAAGTGCCTGTTGGAATATCTTAGCCAGATTTCACAGGCCCAATACGAAGAAGCCTAAGAAACCAAGGCATTACTGTGACTACATTATGTGAGTACAGTCAAAGTTAAACTTGTTATGTATTTCAGAGTCAGCAGTGTGCTTATTCCCTCATACTCCTTGCGCTATGCACGTTTTCATAAGCTGTCAGGTTTTCAGAAAATGTAACATAACAGGTATGCATTTGTGGGGGGTGGGTCATTTCCCTTTATTTTTTTTTTTTCAATTCAAAAGACGAGCATAAGGGCTAGGAAGAGGCGCAGCAGGTAAATTTCCTTATCACCCACGTTGTTGACCTGACTTGGATCTATGGAACTTGTGCGGGAAAAGTGGCAAGGGGGCTGCTTCGGATTGTCCACGGCGGCGACTGTTTCCCTCGTGCATGCTCTGGCAGGGGTGTAATTCTGCCAGCTGAAGACAGTTTAATTCTGGGGACTCTGGGGAGGGTGTAAAAAGAGCAGAGCCCCCAGAGAGGAGGAGCGGCTATTCCTCCTGCTGGTTCTTGCTCCTGCTGCTGCTGTTTTTGTCAAGAGGAGAAAAGAGGGAAGAAGTTGTACATATCCTGAGGTGATGAAGACTGGACTTGCCCCAAAGACCCCATTGACCCTAATCAGCAGGAAGTAGACTATAGAGGTCTATGGCCCTTTCGCTCCTACCCTTCTTTCTTTCCTACCTGTGTTGAGGGGTTGGAAGGGTTGGGATGGACTAAAGGTTAGAAAGAAGGGAGATGTATAAGAACCCAAATAAAATAGATTAAAAAAGAATAACAACGGGAGAAAAGGAGGCCTCTAAGTTGTCCTCTGACCTCTACATGTAGGTCAGACCTCCCCATTTGTGCCCACACATACAATAAATAAAAAGTAAATGTAAAATTTAAAAAAAAATGAAAATAAAGGGTCAGTGAGTCAGCTCAGCAGATAACTGAACCTGATGCCAAGCGCTGCTAAACCTGATAACCGGAGTTCAATCCCTGGAACTCACACAGTGAAAAGGGAGAAATGACCTGAGTCCTTCCCCCAACCCATGCACATGCGAAATGAGTGAATGAATAGTAAATAAATGTAATAAAAATTTAAAAATAAAAAATAAGCTTTAAAAGGATAAGCATTCATCAGATATCACTGAAATCTGTTTGGTAAATAACTAATACCCCACCCAGGAAATTCATGCTCACCTTACATTAACTGAGAGTAAGATAATAACAGAATTCCATTACAAGAAAGAACTTGGGGGGGTGGTGGTGATAGTGATTTGTAACTTCTGATGAGAAGCTGGGGGAACGCCCTCTAAGGCTGTCTCACACAGGGCCCAGGCTGAGTGAGCATGCCTGCCAATGAAAAATGAGGTCTAATACATAGGACAAGTCAGGGATTTTTCTATACATTCTGACTGTCCCCGGGGTTAATCTCCACTCACTCCCCACGGTTGGGCACCTCAGTCTGTTTTCCTGTTCACTCATCGGGAGGCACCGCCAATCTACCCATTTGTCTTTCCTTCTTTTTCACCTCTTCAGCTGAACCTGACTCGGTAGTTCCGCCTGGTGCTGTGGCGGCCGAAGCAGCTCCTGCCTGACTCTGCAGATGACAGCCACAGCAGCTTTTCCCGAAAGACCTCTGGCTTGGTTTGGTTAATCGTCATAGCAATACAGATGAACTAGAATCTCCACTAGTTTTCCAACTTCTGCTTCTCAGGCCTCTTGGAGACTCCTAGAAATCTTTTGCCTCTTAATCCTTGCATTCTTTAACCTACACACACACACACACACACACACACACACACACACACACACACACACA